>NW_024428336.1:27500-31922 GCF_017562075.2 Anopheles merus | reverse complement strand
TCACAACTTAACCGTAAGTAGGGAAGTGTCCATGTCGGCGCGAGTGCAAGTTACCGCGGTCAAAGTTTGGTAAGCAGCGCACTCGACCTAACATAACCTTTCCCGTCTTGATATGCTCTCTACAAAAAGCGTGCGCTTTAATGCAGGTACAAATGAATGACGTCCCGGATAATGACGATCTCCGGGAGGAAGACTTAAGGAACCGCACATATCCGGACATAGTAAGAACGGCCAAGCACCAGTTAGGGAGTGGTGTAGGCGCGAGTACAAGTTACCGCGTTCAAAGTTTGGTATGCACGCACTCGACCAAAACAAAACGTCCCGTCTTGATATGCTCTCTACATAAGCTTACGCAAATGCAGGTACAAATGAATGTACGTCCCGGATAGTGACGATCTCAGGGAGAGAGAACCTTAAGGAACTCCCCGCACATATCAAGACTGAGGTTTTGCCGTGCATGTCAGCGCCGAGTGCAAGTACCGCGTTCAAAGTTTGGTAGCAGCGCACTCGACCTCCAACAAACACTCCAACTCGTTATACTCATTATAACCACGTAATGATCCTTCGCAGGTTCACATACGGAAACCTTGTACGACTTTTACTTCTCTAAATCATCAAGTTCGGTCAACTTCGGCCGTGCCAACTGCAATCACGAAGGAATCGCGGAAGGTGTGCCTCCAGAGACCTCACTAAATAATCCATCGGTAGTAGCGACGGGCGGTGTGTACAAAGGGCAGGGACGTAATCAGCGCTAGCTAATGACTAGCACTTACTAGAAATTCCAGGTTCATGGGGACCATTGCAGTCCCAATCCCTACTAAATGAGCATTTGGGTGATTTCCCGTTCCTCTCGAATGGGGGCGCCATAAGGCGAGACACGCTGCTGCTCACATTGTAGCACGCGTGCAGCCCAGAACATCTAAGGGCATCACGGACCTGTTATCGCTCAATCTCATCTTGCTAACACAAAGTGTCCCGCTAAGCAGGGCAAACTAAGTGACGGGCACCCGTGAGGACACCCGCCACTCCTAACGTCAGGTGCGCCCGGAGGCACACTACTGACAGCGTTCTAGTTAGCTTGACTGAGTCGCGTTCGTTATCGGAATTAACCAGACAAATCATTCCACGAACTAAGAACGGCCATGCACCACTACCCTTAAGTTTGAGAAAGAGCTATCAATCTGTCTTACCTCAATAAGTTCGGACCTGGTAAGTTTTCCCTGTTGAGTCAAATTAAGCCGCAAGCTCCACTTCTTTTTTTTTTTTTTAAATTCTTCAAGAGTTCTTTATTGAGGACCATGTTTCCCGAAAGAAACCCGCTCCTACGGCGGGGGGTTACCACTAACGGATTTCCCCCCGCCGGGGAATTCCGCCCGTTTGGGCCTTTCTCTTTATTTATTGAATTCAAAAAAACTTTTTTTTTCACTATTTTTCCTTTCGTGAAAGGTTTTCGTTGCCGCCTTTTAACATAAATATGTTCCGGTAACCGTTGTCCTTGTCCTAATCCTTGCAGGTTTCACCGTATCATCACAGAGCTGCGTCAGCGCGCGGGACACGTCGCCGATGTTACGGCAGCTCGCTCGTCATCTGTGAGGCTGCTTCTTCGTTCGGCAAGCTGGGGAGCTCGGCAGCTCGTCCGCAGGGGGAGGCTGAGCCTCGACCTCCGCTTGCCGTTGCTCCAGCCGCCGCTGCCTCCTCTCTGCCGCCGGTTAATGCGACGCCGCTCCACTTCCGCTGCAGATGGTGGTAGTCGCCCACGTCGTTGGCGACCCTGCGGAACAGCTCCTAGCACTCCGGCCCGACGCCTTTCCCGGTATTGGAGCTGCATAAAGTTACGCCGCAGTCGCCGCATCTCCATCGTGCGTGGGGAGGGAGGCAATCCCCGGCTGCGCGGGGGGATTGGCGGTCTGGAGGGCTGACCTCCTCCTCCTCGACCTCCCCTGTCGGCTCCGCTACGTCGTCGGCCGCGTCGTCATTGGCCGCTGCGCGTGCCAAGATAGCCGGGACGACCTCGTCCACGCCGAGCCGCTCCTGCCGACGCCGCTGCCGCATCCGCCGGGCGCTGCGGTTGCGCACCTCTCGGCGTCGCATCAGCCGTCTCCGCTCTGCCTCCGCCATGTCCTCGGGCGGGCTGGATGCAGGAACTGGCTGAGCAGCCTCGGCGGCTGCCAAGTAAGCTGCTCCTCCCGCCAGTCCTCCTGCAGAACGGAGAGGATCTGCCGAGCCGCTTGCTGGATGCGGTCCCACACTCCGCACTCTCCAACAGGCGGCTGCCGATGTTGTCCTCGTCGACGCCGTGCAGCAACTCCGCGCGAACATCCGCGAAGCGGGGACACTGGAACAGTACGTGGGCCACCGACTCGACCGACCCTGCGCACCTGGGACAGTCCGGGGATGGAGCGAACCCGAACACGTGCAGGAACTCGTGGACGAATGCGTGTCCACTCAATACCTGCGAGAGGTAGAAGTCTACCTCCCCGTGCTTCCGTCCCGTCCACAGGCGCACGTCTGGCACTTGTCGGTGGGCCCAACGTACATAGCGGCTGGTGTTCTGCGCCGCCTCGTCGTCCCACTGTTGCTGCCACAGCTGCTGTGATGCCTCCTTCTCCTCCTGGCGAATCGCCTCTCGACTGCTGTCCGGGCTCAACTGCAGTCGGTTGTAGCAGCGGGCGTCTTCCTTCACCAGGAGGTGGTAGGGCAGTTCTCCGGCCAAAACCACCGCTACCTCGCAGCTGGTGGAGTGGAAGGCGCTCGTGATGCCCTGGGCCAGGGGCCGTTGCACGCGGTCCAAAATCCGCCTGCACCACTGCAGGTCCGCGGCTTCTGCCCAGACGGGTGCGCCGTAGCGGATGATGGACGCGGCCACTGCGGCGAGCAGCTTCCGCTTGCTCACTTGGGGGCCGCTGTGGTTGCGCATGACGCCACGCAACGCTCGCACCACACGGAGGGCCTTGTCCGCGACCATCTCGACGTGTGGGCGCCACGACAGGTGGTCGTGAAGCATGACCCCCAAGTAGCGGATCGACCGCTTCGAGCGCACTTCCACTCCACAGATGTTAACTGGGATATTTCTATACCCGCTGCGTTTGCTCGACACCATCAGCAGCTCCGTTTTCTCCGGTGCCAGGGAGAGATGGTGCTGCACCATCCAGCTGTTGACTGCTACCACGGCTTCCTCCGCGATCGCTGCTGCGTGCTCCGGTGTTGTCCCCGCTGCCAGGATCGCAAGATCGTCGGCGAATCCCACGATGGAGGCGCCCTCAGGGAGCTCTACGGCTAGCACGCCGTCGTACATAATGTTCCACAATGTGGGGCCCAATATGGACCCCTGTGGAACACCTGCCGATACTCGGCGGGTAACCGGCCCGTCCGCCGTGTCGTACGTGAGCTCCCTGTCGGCGAAGTAGTCCTGCAGTATGCGGCACAACTGCACGGGGACTCCCTTCGCCTGGAGCGCCTCGGCGATGCTCTGCCAGCTAGCCGTATTGAACGCGTTACGGACGTCCAGGGCCACAACCATGAGGCAGCGCCGGTCACGGTTGTTTGTCCTTCCAAAGGACTTCGCCCTTCGTCCCGCGTCCACGACTTGCTGTATAGCCTGCAGAGTCGATCGCCCTCGCCGGAATCCGAACTGCTGCTCAGACAGTTGCGGACTCTCAGGATCCTCGATGTATTCGTTGAGCCGGTTCAATAGCAGCCGCTCCAAAGCCTTGCCCGTATTGTCTAGCAGGCAAATCGGGCGAAAGGACGACGGTTCGCCCGGTGACTTGCCTGGCTTTGGCAGGAGCACCAGTCGCTGCTTTTTCCACGGCTGCGGAAAGCAGGACGTGTCCAGGCACTCCTGAAACACCCGGCGGAAGGGCTCCGGTTGCTGCCTGAGAGCAACCGTAAGTGCGGCGTTCGGTACTCCATCAAGCCCAGGAGCCTTCCGCGGGTGCATGCTGGCTGCTATATTCTCCAGCTCGGTCAGGCCGATCGATCGGAGCGGCGCCATGTTGCCAACTCGGAGATCAGGCCACTCTACCGGCGGATGAACCGGGAACAAGGCGTCGACAATTCGCCGCAGTTCTGCTGGATCGCGTTCCGGGGCTGAGCGGGCCGCCTGGAACCAGTGGAAGACCTTCCGGAAAAAGTTTCCGGTTTCATCCTCCCTGATCGACAGCAAGAACCGGTCGAACGCCTCGTTCTTACTCGAACGAATAGCCTTCCGAAGGCTCTCTCTGGCAGCTGAGAGTTCCGATGGAGCTGCTCTTCCAGCGGGATTGTTCTCCTCGCCATCTGCTCCTTTCTGGAGAGCTCGTCGATCATTGCCTGAATCGCCGGAGTCCACCAGTAAGCTGGCCGACCTGTGTGGTCCTGCGCTGGGAAGACCCGCGACATCGTCTCGTCGCAGACGCTGGTCAGCGACTCAACCAAGCTTTC
>NW_024428336.1:10000-22500 GCF_017562075.2 Anopheles merus | reverse complement strand
TCCCCCAACGTCTGTCTGGAGACATTGCTAGGCCGGTACGGCACTCTGCGCACTCTTGCTTGACCTCTTTGAGCAACGGGCCTCTAAGCGGGGGTGTATGCTGGTACGACATCGACTGGTACATTGCACTCACTAACGATCTCTCTGCACTGCATGTCACTCACAACCACCGTGACGGGAGACTTTGCTAGCTTGTACGATACTCTGCGCATGCCCGTACGTTGCACATCGACTGGTACATTGCACGCACTAACGATCTCTCTGCACTGCATGGGACTCTCAACCACCGTGACGGGAGACTTTGCTAGTTCGTACGATACTCTGCGCATGCGCGAACACAACACTTCGACTGGTACATTGCACGCACTAACGATCTCTCTGCACTGCATGGTACTCATTACTTTACCACCGTGACGGGAGACTTTGCTAGTTCGTACGATACTCTGCGCATGTGTATATGTTTAGCAACCCAACCAACTTGAGCACCTAGGGGAAGTTGTGATGCCATCTGAACACCCACCGACTGATGCATTGAACGGCTAAAGTTGACCTTCAATCCGAACTGGCACTCTGCGGCGTGGAGGCAGTTGCGCGACCACTCCTATCCCAAACCAACAAAGCAAGGTGTATCCTACGTGCTCGCTACAAGCACACCACGACGGGACACATTGAACGGTTCAGCGATCTCTCTGCACTAGTGGAATGATACCACCGTGATACGGGAGACTTTGCTACAGCGGCTTCTCTGCACTGCTGGGCTACCACCAATGTGACGGGAGACATTGCTAGCGGTCACTCTGCACTAGTGGAAGAACTCCACCGTGATACGGGAGACATTGCTAACGGTCACTCTGCACAGGTGCCAATACCACCTCGTGACGGGAAACATTGCTGAAAGCGGCTTCTCTGCACTGCTGGGCTACCACCAATGTGACGGGAGACATTGCTAGCGGTCACTCTGCACTAGTGGAAGAACTCCACCGTGATACGGGAGACATTGCTAACGGTCACTCTGCACAGGTGCCAATACCACCTCGTGACGGGAAACATTGCTTTAAACCGAACGGCATCTCTGCGCGTGAACTTGCAACTTGCACCCCAACTTGTTACATCTGGTCGAACGGGTGCGCACGACGGGACACATTGCACGGTTCAGCGATCTCTCTGCACTAGTGGAAGAACTCCACCGTGATACGGGAGACTTTGCTACAGCGGCTTCTCTGCACTACTGGGCTACCACCTTGTGACGGGAGACATTGCTAGCGGTCACTCTGCACTAGTGGAAGAACTCCACCGTGATACGGGAGACATTGCTAACGGTCACTCTGCACAGGTGCCAATACCACCTCGTGACGGGAAACATTGCTGAAAGCGGCTTCTCTGCACTGCTGGGCTACCACCTTGTGACGGGAGACATTGCTAGCGGTCACTCTGCACTAGTGGAAGAACTCCACCGTGATAC
This sequence comes from Anopheles merus, assembly GCF_017562075.2. NCBI lineage: Eukaryota > Metazoa > Arthropoda > Insecta > Diptera > Culicidae > Anopheles > Anopheles merus. Next base: position 21,038 of record NW_024428336.1, on the reverse strand, counting down.
GGGAGACATTGCTAACGGTCACTCTGCACAGGTGCCAATACCACCTCGTGACGGGAAACATTGCTTTAAACCGAACGGCATCTCTGCGCGCATACACCCCAACAACACTAGACGAACATTGTCTTTGGCTACTCCGATCGGTATACATGATTATGACGGATACATTGAATGGCTATAGTGGGTTGGGTTGAAATTACCGCGGCTGCATTTTTGTTAAAACTGTAAACCGTACGGTGTCCTTCTAACAGGCGGATACCTTTGTACGGCTACAGAGTTGAATTACCCGGCTGCGTTTTGACCACTATAGTCCAATCGGTACTCTGCACTCTCATGTATACTAATGTTTCACTTGGATACACCCCACTGTTTTGTCCTACGGGCGTGTAAGCTCTCCACGACGGGATGCATTGATTGGTTCAGCGATCTTTCTGCACTTCGTGGATCTACTCCTTCGATGTGTCGGGAAACATTGCTAGCGGTCACTCTGCACTAGTGGAAGAACTCCACCGTGATACGGGAGACATTGCTAACGGTTACTCTGCACCTCGTCGAGTTACCACCGTGTGTCGGAAGACTTTGCTCCTGAGTCTCTCTGCACTGCGTAAGCTACCGCCGTGTGTCGGGAAGCATTGCTAGCGGTCACTCTGCACTAGTGGAATGATACCACCGTGATACGGGAGACATTGCTAACGGCTACTCTGCACTTCGCGGACCTGCTTACTCTGTGACGGGAGACTTGCTAGCGGCTTCTCTGCACTACTGGGCTACCACCTTGTGACGGGAGACATTGCTAGCGGTCACTCTGCACTAGTGGTAGAACACCACCGTGATACGGGAGACATTGCTAACGGTCACTCTGCACAGGTGCCAATACCACCTTGTGACGGGAAACATTGCTAGAAACCGATCGGCATCTCTGCGCGATTACTTGAACACACCCCCAACTTAGTCAACTGTTAAACTTTTTCGTAATCACGGCGGGACACATTGCTCGAGCTCTAACGGACCTCTGCACGCATGAAACATGGTGGCGGGAATCATTGCTAGAACCGAACGGCGCCTCTGCGCGATGTACAAGCTCAACAGGAACCTCGTATCGGCTGCCGAGCCGGAGCTCGAACAACTTGGACTATCACCTCTAATTATATCAACTCACACCTCCCCCGAGGGTTCCGCAGAATTGCTTCTGGGTCCCCTTATCGTTAATTGCGATTCGTGTTTGCATTACACTACATTGAGCTATTCCAACTTGTTTATCCGCATGGCGAACATTTGCTGCATAGAACATTTAAGTTCCACTTTGCTCTCCCCTACGTGGGTCTGAGCTTCGCTCTCAGGGAAAGTTATGCCACATTTGGTAAGGGAAACCCGGTTTCATCACGCTATTTTACCTGCACCATGACCCCAGACACATTTGTTCAATGGATTAGATCCAAGGAACGCCGACAAACCATGCACCACTACCCTTAATAGCTCATCGAGCTTAGCGTGAATCCTTCGAGTTTCCCTAAAAAGTTCGATTGGTCTTGCAGTGTTTAAAGACAACGAAGCTTAGTTTCAAGCATGCATTTAATATACGCTTACGAAAACCTCTTAAACTGTTACGACTTTTATGCTTGAAACCATCACGACGAAGTCTTAGGGTCCGTAGACCCGTGATGTACCGCTCCAGGGAGCTTTTTGAAAGGTTGGGTAGGTCCTTTCAGGGTCCGTAGACCCTCTACGCTGCCAGTTCTCAGCGTAAGAGTACAGCAAACTAGCCAGCTACTGTCTCTTCATGGGTCCGAAGACCCAAAAATATATTTGCTACTGACCACCTTAAGCGATGCTGGGGTGTCTGTAATTTTCGAGATTTTGTCCCCGGGACACCTAGTCCGGGGCATAAGCCGTGTACTACAAGGCCTAATTTTACTCTAATATACGCATATCAACTCGAAATCATAGGTTAAGATCATCGGCAGACACCACCAGACACCACTTTTGCTTCATAAGTTCGGACTATGGTCATACGACGAACTAAATCGGGGAGGGGACGTATGACCCAAATGGGGGCCGAAATGACCCACCGACACCTCAAACCATGCTCCTACGACAAAATAGAGGTAAAAACTACGATTTGGTGAAATTTTCATTTTTGACCTCGGAGCAAGGTACCCTCCCTATAGTAGGCAATGAACAAATGATCATGTTCCCAGGAGGGCAAAAGTTGGGAACTCGAGAGGAAAGCGCTAATGGCGCGCCTTACCTAGGGGCCCGTAGAGTAAAAAGGGTACCCCCAAAAAAGTTGTTGTTTGACGTTCTGGTTTCACTTTTCATCATCTAAAATGCGTTTTCTACACGTTTTCAGTGATTTTGGCGAAAAAAATTTTTTGACTACTCGAGCTCTCCGGCCCGTTCGGTGACCATTTTTTGACAAAAGCTAGGGAGCTGCCCCTAGGTTTGGGGTGTCACAAAATTTTGAAAAGTGGTCAAAAAACCACTATCCAGAATCGGATGTAGAATCATTAGACGAACTTAAAATTGTTCTACGACCCATGTCTGCGACGTTTAGTTTTCGAGTTATGGCCCGCCGTAGGTCTGACGGAGAACTTTGGCTAAGCGCACTTTGATGTTTGTATGAAAAAGTACCCTACCTAGGGACGCGTAGAGCAAATTGGTACCCCCGGGCATGTTGTCGGTTGACTTTCTGGTTGCACTTTTCATCATCTAGGGTGTGTTTCTGACACGTTTTGAGGGTTTTTAGCGAAAAAATTTTTTTGACTACTCGAGCTCTCCGGCCCGTTCGGTGCACTTTTTTGCAAAAAGCTAGGGAGCTGTCCCTAGGTTCGGGGTGTCACAAAATGATGAAAAGTGGTCAAAAAACCACTATCCAGAATCGGATAGAGAATGATTAGACGAGCTTAAAATTGTTCTACGACCCATGTCTGCGACGTTTAGTATTCGAGTTATGGCCCGCCGTAGGTCTGACCGAGCAATTTTTGTTCCGCGCACTTTGTGCACCGTGCACATTGATGTTTGTATGAAAAAGTACCCTACCTAGGGACGCGTAGAGCAAATTGGTACCCCCGGGCATGTTGTCGGTTGACTTTCTGGTTGCACTTTTCATCATCTAGGGTGTGTTTCTGACACGTTTTGAGGGTTTTTAGCGAAAAAAATTTTTTTGACTACTCGAGCTCTCCGGCCCGTTCGGTGCACTTTTTTGCAAAAAGCTAGGGAGCTGTCCCTAGGTTCGGGGTGTCACAAAATGATGAAAAGTGGTCAAAAAACCACTATCCAGAATCGGATAGAGAATGATTAGACGAGCTTAAAATTGTTCTACGACCCATGTCTGCGACGTTTAGTATTCGAGTTATGGCCCGCCGTAGGTCTGACCGAGCAATTTTTGTTCCGCGCACTTTGTGCACCGTGCACATTGATGTTTGTATGAAAAAGTACCCTACCTAGGGACGCGTAGAGCAAATTGGTACCCCCGGGCATGTTGTCGGTTGACTTTCTGGTTGCACTTTTCATCATCTAGGGTGTGTTTCTGACACGTTTTGAGGGTTTTTAGCGAAAAAAATTTTTTTGACTACTCGAGCTCTCCGGCCCGTTCGGTGCACTTTTTTGCAAAAAGCTAGGGAGCTGTCCCTAGGTTCGGGGTGTCACAAAATGATGAAAAGTGGTCAAAAAACCACTATCCAGAATCGGATAGAGAATGATTAGACGAGCTTAAAATTGTTCTACGACCCATGTCTGCGACGTTTAGTATTCGAGTTATGGCCCGCCGTAGGTCTGACCGAGCAATTTTTGTTCCGCGCACTTTGTGCACCGTGCACATTGATGTTTGTATGAAAAAGTACCCTACCTAGGGACGCGTAGAGCAAATTGGTACCCCCGGGCATGTTGTCGGTTGACTTTCTGGTTGCACTTTTCATCATCTAGGGTGTGTTTCTGACACGTTTTGAGGGTTTTTAGCGAAAAAAATTTTTTTGACTACTCGAGCTCTCCGGCCCGTTCGGTGCACTTTTTTGCAAAAAGCTAGGGAGCTGTCCCTAGGTTCGGGGTGTCACAAAATGATGAAAAGTGGTCAAAAAACCACTATCCAGAATCGGATAGAGAATGATTAGACGAGCTTAAAATTGTTCTACGACCCATGTCTGCGACGTTTAGTATTCGAGTTATGGCCCGCCGTAGGTCTGACCGAGCAATTTTGTACTGAAATGTATGGCGGACATATTATTTCTCAAACAACATTGCCTTGTATCGTGTCCTACTTGGTCGGCACGGTAAGTATCGACTATAACAAGATTAAATGGATTGATTGATAACATTTTAAGCACATTTCCTAAGCCGTGCTCCAAAATTGTGTACCGATCAGGGAAAGTACACTACGTACGCGTTCATGGATGTCCATGTTGGTACAAGTTGCCGGTCAGGATAGCCGTGCACCAAAATTGTGTACCGATCAGGGAAAGTACAACACGGAGGGCGCAGCCCGAGCGTACGCGTTCATGGATGTCCATGTTGGTACACATGCACCAAAATTGTGTACCGATCAGGGAAAGTACACTACGTACGCGTTCATGGATGTCCATGTTGGTACAAGTTGCCGGTCAGGATAGCCGTGCACCAAAATTGTGTACCGATCAGGGAAAGTACAACACGGAGGGCGCAGCCCGAGCGTACGCGTTCATGGATGTCCATGTTGGTACACATGCACCAAAATTGTGTACCGATCAGGGAAAGTACACTACGTACGCGTTCATGGATGTCCATGTTGGTACAAGTTGCCGGTCAGGATAGCCGTGCACCAAAATTGTGTACCGATCAGGGAAAGTACAACACGGAGGGCGCAGCCCGAGCGTACGCGTTCATGGATGTCCATGTTGGTACACATGCACCAAAATTGTGTACCGATCAGGGAAAGTACACTACGTACGCGTTCATGGATGTCCATGTTGGTACAAGTTGCCGGTCAGGATAGCCGTGCACCAAAATTGTGTACCGATCAGGAAAGTACAACACGGAGGGCGCAGCCCGAGCGTACGCGTTCATGGATGTCCATGTTGGTACACATGCACCAAAATTGTGTACCGATCAGGGAAAGTACACTACGTACGCGTTCATGGATGTCCATGTTGGTACAAGTTGCCGGTCAGGATAGCCGTGCACCAAAATTGTGTACCGATCAGGGAAAGTACAACACGGAGGGCGCAGCCCGAGCGTACGCGTTCATGGATGTCCATGTTGGTACACATGCACCAAAATTGTGTACCGATCAGGGAAAGTACACTACGTACGCGTTCATGGATGTCCATGTTGGTACAAGTTGCCGGTCAGGATAGCCGTGCACCAAAATTGTGTACCGATCAGGGAAAGTACAACACGGAGGGCGCAGCCCGAGCGTACGCGTTCATGGATGTCCATGTTGGTACACATGCACCAAAATTGTGTACCGATCAGGGAAAGTACACTACGTACGCGTTCATGGATGTCCATGTTGGTACAAGTTGCCGGTCAGGATAGCCGTGCACCAAAATTGTGTACCGATCAGGGAAAGTACAACACGGAGGGCGCAGCCCGAGCGTACGCGTTCATGGATGTCCATGTTGGTACACATGCACCAAAATTGTGTACCGATCAGGGAAAGTACACTACGTACGCGTTCATGGATGTCCATGTTGGTACAAGTTGCCGGTCAGGATAGCCGTGCACCAAAATTGTGTACCGATCAGGGAAAGTACAACACGGAGGGCGCAGCCCGAGCGTACGCGTTCATGGATGTCCATGTTGGTACACATGCACCAAAATTGTGTACCGATCAGGGAAAGTACACTACGTACGCGTTCATGGATGTCCATGTTGGTACAAGTTGCCGGTCAGGATAGCCGTGCACCAAAATTGTGTACCGATCAGGGAAAGTACAACACGGAGGGCGCAGCCCGAGCGTACGCGTTCATGGATGTCCATGTTGGTACACATGCACCAAAATTGTGTACCGATCAGGGAAAGTACACTACGTACGCGTTCATGGATGTCCATGTTGGTACAAGTTGCCGGTCAGGATAGCCGTGCACCAAAATTGTGTACCGATCAGGGAAAGTACAACACGGAGGGCGCAGCCCGAGCGTACGCGTTCATGGATGTCCATGTTGGTACACATGCACCAAAATTGTGTACCGATCAGGGAAAGTACACTACGTACGCGTTCATGGATGTCCATGTTGGTACAAGTTGCCGGTCAGGATAGCCGTGCACCAAAATTGTGTACCGATCAGGGAAAGTACAACACGGAGGGCGCAGCCCGAGCGTACGCGTTCATGGATGTCCATGTTGGTACAATCTACATGTACGTACCTAGTTTTTGTGTCAAAAGTTGCAATAAAGTGCTTGTATGCTTAAAATGCTTATCTCAACCGGTCACCTTTTGGCCTGCCCTTTTATAGACAGAAACCTAGAAAGATACTCGCGATTTTTGTTTTTCCATTCGCCCGGGACGACGAAATGAGCTCTGTGCACATCGTGCCGAAAACTGTCTTCTCCACCTTTGTTTTTGTCCGTCTGATCATAAAATCACCCTTATTTGTGTACCATTTGGAGTGCGCAGCCCAAACGTACGCGTTAATGTTAATGTTTGTATACACTACATGTATGTTCCTAGGATTTGGTAATTGAGTCAAACACACAATTCCCCGACCGTCGCGGACACCATTCTTGGACAGAAGTCCTAGTACGTAGAGTACTTTCCCTAGGTATGTGCCCGTTCGTGACTATCGTTGCGTGCATACGGACACGCTTGGGTATGTTTACCATACAAGGTTTACTAGGGAAACCTGCTTGCTCGACCATTGCCCTCCCGTCGCGGACACCATTCTTGGACAGAAGTCCTAGTACGTAGAGTACTTTCCCTAGGTATGTGCCCGTTCGTGACTATCGTTGCGTGCATACGGACACGCTTGGGTATGTTTACCATACAAGGTTTACTAGGGAAACCAGGAAGGAATTCTAGGCACACGTTTTGTTCCATCCACAGTAACTTTCGTTCTCTTAAGGTAGCTATTTAACTTGTTTGCCATGATAAGTAACCTGCTTCCCCGACCGTCGCGGACACCATTCTTGGACAGAAGTCCTAGTACGTAGAGTACTTTCCCTAGGTATGTGCCCGTTCGTGACTATCGTTGCGTGCATACGGACACGCTTGGGTATGTTTACCATACAAGGTTTACTAGGGAAACCTGCTTGCTCGACCATTGCCCTCCCGTCGCGGACACCATTCTTGGACAGAAGTCCTAGTACGTAGAGTACTTTCCCTAGGTATGTGCCCGTTCGTGACTATCGTTGCGTGCATACGGACACGCTTGGGTATGTTTACCATACAAGGTTTACTAGGGAAACCTGCTTGCTCGACCATTGCCCTCCCGTCGCGGACACCATTCTTGGACAGAAGTCCTAGTACGTAGAGTACTTTCCCTAGGTATGTGCCCGTTCGTGACTATCGTTGCGTGCATACGGACACGCTTGGGTATGTTTACCATACAAGGTTTACTAGGGAAACCTGCTTGCTCGACCATTGCCCTCCCGTCGCGGACACCATTCTTGGACAGAAGTCCTAGTACGTAGAGTACTTTCCCTAGGTATGTGCCCGTTCGTGACTATCGTTGCGTGCATACGGACACGCTTGGGTATGTTTACCATACAAGGTTTACTAGGGAAACCTGCTTGCTCGACCATTGCCCTCCCGTCGCGGACACCATTCTTGGACAGAAGTCCTAGTACGTAGAGTACTTTCCCTAGGTATGTGCCCGTTCGTGACTATCGTTGCGTGCATACGGACACGCTTGGGTATGTTTACCATACAAGGTTTACTAGGGAAACCAGGAAGGAATTCTAGGCACACGTTTTGTTCCATCCACAGTAACTTTCGTTCTCTTAAGGTAGCTATTTAACTTGTTTGCCATGATAAGTAACCTGCTTCCCCGACCGTCGCGGACACCATTCTTGGACAGAAGTCCTAGTACGTAGAGTACTTTCCCTAGGTATGTGCCCGTTCGTGACTATCGTTGCGTGCATACGGACACGCTTGGGTATGTTTACCATACAAGGTTTACTAGGGAAACCTGCTTGCTCGACCATTGCCCTCCCGTCGCGGACACCATTCTTGGACAGAAGTCCTAGTACGTAGAGTACTTTCCCTAGGTATGTGCCCGTTCGTGACTATCGTTGCGTGCATACGGACACGCTTGGGTATGTTTACCATACAAGGTTTACTAGGGAAACCTGCTTGCTCGACCATTGCCCTCCCGTCGCGGACACCATTCTTGGACAGAAGTCCTAGTACGTAGAGTACTTTCCCTAGGTATGTGCCCGTTCGTGACTATCGTTGCGTGCATACGGACACGCTTGGGTATGTTTACCATACAAGGTTTACTAGGGAAACCTGCTTGCTCGACCATTGCCCTCCCGTCGCGGACACCATTCTTGGACAGAAGTCCTAGTACGTAGAGTACTTTCCCTAGGTATGTGCCCGTTCGTGACTATCGTTGCGTGCATACGGACACGCTTGGGTATGTTTACCATACAAGGTTTACTAGGGAAACCTGCTTGCTCGACCATTGCCCTCCCGTCGCGGACACCATTCTTGGACAGAAGTCCTAGTACGTAGAGTACTTTCCCTAGGTATGTGCCCGTTCGTGACTATCGTTGCGTGCATACGGACACGCTTGGGTATGTTTACCATACAAGGTTTACTAGGGAAACCTGCTTGCTCGACCATTGCCCTCCCGTCGCGGACACCATTCTTGGACAGAAGTCCTAGTACGTAGAGTACTTTCCCTAGGTATGTGCCCGTTCGTGACTATCGTTGCGTGCATACGGACACGCTTGGGTATGTTTACCATACAAGGTTTACTAGGGAAACCTGCTTGCTCGACCATTGCCCTCCCGTCGCGGACACCATTCTTGGACAGAAGTCCTAGTACGTAGAGTACTTTCCCTAGGTATGTGCCCGTTCGTGACTATCGTTGCGTGCATACGGACACGCTTGGGTATGTTTACCATACAAGGTTTACTAGGGAAACCTGCTTGCTCGACCATTGCCCTCCCGTCGCGGACACCATTCTTGGACAGAAGTCCTAGTACGTAGAGTACTTTCCCTAGGTATGTGCCCGTTCGTGACTATCGTTGCGTGCATACGGACACGCTTGGGTATGTTTACCATACAAGGTTTACTAGGGAAACCTGCTTGCTCGACCATTGCCCTCCCGTCGCGGACACCATTCTTGGACAGAAGTCCTAGTACGTAGAGTACTTTCCCTAGGTATGTGCCCGTTCGTGACTATCGTTGCGTGCATACGGACACGCTTGGGTATGTTTACCATACAAGGTTTACTAGGGAAACCTGCTTGCTCGACCATTGCCCTCCCGTCGCGGACACCATTCTTGGACAGAAGTCCTAGTACGTAGAGTACTTTCCCTAGGTATGTGCCCGTTCGTGACTATCGTTGCGTGCATACGGACACGCTTGGGTATGTTTACCATACAAGGTTTACTAGGAAACCTGCTTGCTCGACCATTGCCCTCCCGTCGCGGACACCATTCTTGGACAGAAGTCCTAGTACGTAGAGTACTTTCCCTAGGTATGTGCCCGTTCGTGACTATCGTTGCGTGCATACGGACACGCTTGGGTATGTTTACCATACAAGGTTTACTAGGGAAACCTGCTTGCTCGACCATTGCCCTCCCGTCGCGGACACCATTCTTGGACAGAAGTCCTAGTACGTAGAGTACTTTCCCTAGGTATGTGCCCGTTCGTGACTATCGTTGCGTGCATACGGACACGCTTGGGTATGTTTACCATACAAGGTTTACTAGGGAAACCTGCTTGCTCGACCATTGCCCTCCCGTCGCGGACACCATTCTTGGACAGAAGTCCTAGTACGTAGAGTACTTTCCCTAGGTATGTGCCCGTTCGTGACTATCGTTGCGTGCATACGGACACGCTTGGGTATGTTTACCATACAAGGTTTACTAGGGAAACCTGCTTGCTCGACCATTGCCCTCCCGTCGCGGACACCATTCTTGGACAGAAGTCCTAGTACGTAGAGTACTTTCCCTAGGTATGTGCCCGTTCGTGACTATCGTTGCGTGCATACGGACACGCTTGGGTATGTTTACCATACAGGTTTACTAGGGAAACCTGCTTGCTCGACCATTGCCCTCCCGTCGCGGACACCATTCTTGGACAGAAGTCCTAGTACGTAGCGTTCTTTATTGTACTTGATCAGTTTGTATTGCCTTCGCTTTGTTCCATCGACACTTGCTACTGCTCACTAAGGGGTTTTTGTTTGTGATGTGTACGATAAGCCACCGTCTATCCTATCCGGCACTTTATCAACACTTTTCACCCAAGTCATAGGAACGTAGTGTACTTTCCCTGATCGGTACACAATTTTGGTGCACGGCTATCCTGACCGGCAACTTGTACCAACATGGACATCCATGAACGCGTACGCTCGGGCTGCGCCCTCCGTGTTGTACTTTCCCTGATCGGTACACAATTTTGGTGCACGGCTATCCTGACCGGCAACTTGTACCAACATGGACATCCATGAACGCGTACGCTCGGGCTGCGCCCTCCGTGTTGTACTTTCCCTGATCGGTACACAATTTTGGTGCACGGCTATCCTGACCGGCAACTTGTACCAACATGGACATCCATGAACGCGTACGCTCGGGCTGCGCCCTCCGTGTTGTACTTTCCCTGATCGGTACACAATTTTGGTGCACGGCTATCCTGACCGGCAACTTGTACCAACATGGACATCCATGAACGCGTACGCTCGGGCTGCGCCCTCCGTGTTGTACTTTCCCTGATCGGTACACAATTTTGGTGCACGGCTATCCTGACCGGCAACTTGTACCAACATGGACATCCATGAACGCGTACGCTCGGGCTGCGCCCTCCGTGTTGTACTTTCCCTGATCGGTACACAATTTTGGTGCACGGCTATCCTGACCGGCACTAAATCGTCACTTTTCGTCCATAACCTAGGAACGTCGT
>NW_024428336.1:0-2500 GCF_017562075.2 Anopheles merus | reverse complement strand
CAACAATGGGTTACTCAAATTTGTACAAGTACAAGTGTTGTCTCTTACGAGACGTCTTGATATGCTCTCTACAAAAGCGTGCGCTAGAGTAGGTACAAATTAATGCACGTCCCAGATAGTGACGATCTCTGGGAGGAAGAACCTTAAGGAACTTCCCGCACACATCAAGACTAGGGTTTGGGCGTGTCCATGCCGGCGCCGAGTACAAGTTACCGCGTTCAAAGTTTGGTAAGCAGCGCACTCGACCTCCAACACAACACGTCCCGTGTCTTGATATGCTCTCTACAAAAGCGTGCGCTAATGCAGGTACAAATTAATGTACGTCCCAGATAGTGACGATCTCTGGGAGGAAGAACCTTAAGGAACTCCCCGCACATATCAAGACTTATAGGTGAGAACGGCCAATCACCTATTTCTCTTAGTAAACTCACAACTCATTCCTTGGGTTTGGAAGTGTCCATGTCGGTGCCGAGTACAAGTTACCGCGTTCAAAGTTTGGTAAGCAGCGCACTCGACCTCCAACATAACACTTCACGTCTTGATATGCTCTCTACAAAAGCGTGCGCTAATGCAGGTACAAATTAATGTACGTCCCAGATAGTGACGATCTCTGGGAGGAAGAACCTTAAGGAACTCCCCGCACATATCAAGAATTATAGGTAACGCTGCCAATTACCTGTTTCTCTTAGTAAAACTCACAACTCATTCCTTGGGTTTGGAAGTGTCCATGTCGGTGCCGAGTACAAGTTACCGCGTTCAAAGTTTGGTAAGCAGCGCACTCAACCTCCAACATAACCCTTCACGTCTTGATATGCTCTCTACAAAGCGTGTGCCTATGTAGGTACAATTAATGTACGTCCCAGATAGTGACGATCTCTGGGAGGAAGAACCTTAAGGAACTCCCGCACATATCAAGAATTATAGGTAACGCTGCCAATTACCTGTTGCTCTTAGTAAAACTCACAACTCATTCCTTGGTTTGGAAGTGTCCATGTCGGTGCTGAGTACAAGTTACCGCGTTCAAAGTTTGGTAAGCAGCGCACTCAACCTCCAACATAACCCTTCACGTCTTGATATGCTCTCTACAAAAGCGTGCGCCAATGTAGGTACAAATTAATGTACGTCCCAGATAGTGACGATCTCTGGGAGGAAGAACCTTAAGGAACTTCCCGCACACATCAAGACTTATAGTGAGAACGGCCAATCACCTATTTCTCTTAGTAAAACTCACAACTCATTCCTTGGGTTTGGAATGTCCATGTCGGTGCCGAGTACAAGTTACCGCGTTCAAAGTTTGGTAAGCAGCGCACTCGACCTCCAACATAACACTTCACGTCTTGATATGCTCTCTACAAAGCGTGTGCCTATGTAGGTACAAATGAATGTACGCGTCCCGATAGTGACGATCTCTGGGAGGAAGAACCTTAAGGAACTCCCCGCACATATCAAGAATTATAGGTAACGCTGCCAATTACCTGTTTCTCTTAGTAAAACTCACAACTCATTCCTTGGGTTTGAAGTGTCCATGTCGGTGCCGAGTACAAGTTACCGCGTTCAAAGTTTTGGTAAGCAGCGCACTCAACTCCAACATAAACCTTCACGTCTTGATATGCTCTCTACAAAAGCGTGCGCCAATGTGGTACAAATTAATGTACGTCCCAGATAGTGACGATCTCTGGAGGAAGAACTTAAGGAACTTCCCGCACACATCAAGATTATAGGTGAGAACGGCCAATCACCTATTTCTCTTAGTAAAACTCACAACTCATTCCTTGGGTTTGGAAGTGTCCATTCGGTGCCGAGTACAAGTTACCGCGTTCAAAGTTTGGTAAGCAGCGCACTCGACCTCCAACATAACACTTCACGTCTTGATATGCTCTCTACAAAGCGTGTGCCTATGTAGGTACAATGAATGTACGTCCCAGATAGTGACGATCTCTGGGAGGAAGAACCTTAAGGAACCCCGCCATATCAAAATTATAGGTAACGCTGCCAATTACCTGTTTCTCTTAGTAAACTCACAACTCATTCCTTGGGTTTGGAAGTGTCCATGTCGGTGCCGAGTACAAGTTACCGGCGTTCAAAGTTTGGTAAGCAGCGCACTCAACCCCCTCCACATAACCCTTCACGTCTTGATATGCTCTCTACAAAGCGTGCGCTAATGCAGGTACAAATTAATGTACGTCCCAGATAGTGACGATCTCTGGGAGGAACCTTAAGAACTCCCCGCACATATCCAAGACTTATAGGTACGAACGGCCAATCACCTATTTCTCTTAGTAAAACTCACAACTCATTCCTGGGTTTGGAAGTGTCCATGTCGGTGCCGAGTACAGTTACCGCGTTTCAAATTTTGGTAAGCAGCGCACTCAACCTCCAACATAACCCTTCACGTCTTGATATGCTCTCTACAAAAGCGTGTGGCTATGTAGGTACAAATTAATGTACGTCCCAATAGTGACGATCTCTGGAGGAAGAACCTTAAGGAACTCCCCGCACA
>NW_024428335.1:0-31979 GCF_017562075.2 Anopheles merus | reverse complement strand
ACCGTTACAATTGAAATTAAAAGCAGTGCTCATAATCTATAACACATTATGTTTAGTGAAAAAATCTCTTCCCCAAAATACCATCCGCTGTGATATCTATTTCTGCAGGAATGATATGAAAAGTGGGGTTAATAGAAGCATTTCCGAATGTTATATTAGTGCTAGTAGTTGCTAATGTTGATACCGATTCGGTGTTATGACTGTTAAAGTATCCTATTTTGCGCGTAGACTTGCTGTGTTGGTTTTATTTTATCAACTTTGAACAATGACACGTCTGCTCCCGTGTCGATAATAATATGCTTATTTCACCCATTGCCATTTCTACTTTAATTTGATAAAGTTATTAGCATTTAAGTTTATCGCTAATGTTGACCATCGTTTGCAGGTTGAATGATTTCTTCTAACGCCTGTGGTACCCTTAAAAATGTTCCTCTTCTGCAGCTTGTGTATTGTAGACTCTACGAGTATTGTATTTGGAAATTGTTTTCTGAAAGAGTTATTAGAATATCTTGGTTTTGGAATCTGTTGCTAGTTGCCTGATTGTTACCAAGAGGAGATCTATGGAAAAACCATCTATTATTGGTTTGGCTGGAATCTATTGTATGTGTTCGGCGGGTATTTATTACAAACGAATTTCTATTGTCATAGTAGTTTCTGTTGAAGGCTAATATTTGTGAACCGTTGCTATTCCTTTCGGTTTCTAATACTTTCTCCGATGCATCTGAAACAGATGCGAATTGACCTGCTTTAAGAACAATTTTGTTCCTGATTATGAACTTTTTCAATCAGAGCATTAATCCCATGCTTTAATGACATGTCATTGCAACTTTTCGGGAATGTGCAACTGCAAATAAAACGTTTTTTAATTTTGTGCTGATGAGTAATTCAACCTCATCACAAAGAGCTTTAGTATCCGTCTGGCGAATAGATTTCAATTGTCTTATTATTTTATCTGGATTAAGTTTTTCTGACATCTGGACCGTATATCAGTTATTACGAGTCAAAATCGTCAAATTAGGCGGCAGTCCTAAAACGCGTCTTCCTATCAATCTTGTTTAAAATTTTACCAACATTGTGATTTTTTGGACATATTCCTTAATAAATTTGAAGAGTCACAAAATTTTCCAAACCTTTGTATGCCGTCGTATATTTGCACCAAAGCGGAGGCTGTTTGATATCGAAAGTTTCCATTTGTTTGGATTCCAAGGTTGAACACGATAGCTAGTTTTGCCAAAGTTTTAAACTTAACTTGAATTTTGTTGTTTGATGAAATTGTATGCGCGATTGGATATTGGCGTATATGTCACTCGTTCCTTCAAAATTCGTTTTAGCTCTGAAACGGGTTCAGTTTCCTGAATTGAATCTAGGTAAACTTGATCTTATCAAAACAAAATTTAGCGGAACCGCTGTAATGATCAAGCAAACATCTGCGAAACTTTCATCACACGATAATTTTTTTCAATATTTTAAACTTAATATAATATATATCGATATAGTTATATTAGATATATATATATATATCTATATATATATATATATATATATATATATAGTATATATATATATAAATATATCTATATATATATATATATACTATATATATAGATATATATATATATATATATATATATATATATATATAGCAAAACATCTCGATCACATCTCATTCAATGCTCTTAAAAATTAATCAAAATACTATAAGGCTTAAAAATATTGGAAAAACTCTCTTCAAATTTATTAAAGGAATTATGTCCAAAAAATCCACAAATGTTGGTAAAATTTTTAAAAACAAGATTGATACGAAAGGCGCGTTTAGGACTGCCGCCTAATATTGACGATTTTGACTCGTTAATAAATGATACGGTCCAGATGTCAAGAAAAACTTAATCCAGATAAAATAATAAAACAATTGAAATCTATTCGCCAGACGGATACTAAAGCTCTTTGTGATGAGGTTGAA
The DNA here is from genome assembly GCF_017562075.2 of Anopheles merus. NCBI lineage: Eukaryota > Metazoa > Arthropoda > Insecta > Diptera > Culicidae > Anopheles > Anopheles merus. Next base: position 30,019 of record NW_024428335.1, on the reverse strand, counting down.
TTACTCAGCACAAAATTAAAAAACGTTTATTTGCAGTTGCACATTCCCGAAAAAGTTGCAAATGACATGTCATTAAAGCATGGGATTAATGCTCTGATTGAAAAAGTTCATAATCAGGGAACAAAAATTGTTCTTAAAGCAGGTCAATTCGCATCTGTTTCAGATGCATCGGAGAAAGTATTAGAAAACGAAAGGAATAGCAACGGTTCACAAATATTAGCCTTCAACAGAAACTACTATGACAATAGAAAATTCGTTTGTAATAAATACCCGCCGAACACATACAATAGATTCCAGCCAAACACAAATAATAGATGGTTTTCCAATAGATCTCCTCTTGGTAACAATCAGGCAACTAGCAACAGATTCCAAAACCAAAGATATTCTAATAACTCTTTCAGAAAACAATTTCCAAATACAAATACTCGTAGAGTCTACAATACACAAGCTGTAGAAGAGGAACATTTTTTAAGGGTACCACAGGCGTTAGAAGAAATCATTCAACCTGCAAACGATGGTCAACATTAGCGATAAACTTAAATGCTAATAACTTTATCAAAATTAAAGTAGAAATGGCAATGGGTGAAATAAGCATATTAATTATCGACACGGGAGCAGACGTGTCATTGTTCAAAGTTGATAAAATAAAACCAACACAGCAAGTCTACGCGCAAAATAGGATAAATTTAACAGGCATAACAACCGAATCGGTATCAACATTAGCAACTACTAGCACTAATATAACATTCGGAAATGCTTCTATTAACCCACTTTTCATATCATTCCTGCAGAATAGATATCACAGCGGATGGTATTTTGGGAAGAGATTTTTTCACTAAACATAGATGTGTTAAAGATTATGAGCACTGGCTTTTAAATTTCAATTGTAACGGTGTTACAATCAGCCACCCTATTGAAGATAGTATCAATGATGGTTTCATATTGCCTCTACGCAGTGAGGTTATCCGAAAGATAAATTTGCCCGACCTCGTTGAAGACTCTATTGTCCTTGCGAGCGAAATATTACCAGGAGTATTTTGTGGCAACTCTGTGGTATCAAAACAAAACCAATATGTAAAATTTGTAAACACCACTGAAAGTAATGTGTATATTGAAAAAGATTCATTTAAACCACAGATTGACCCGCTGAAAATTATATTCAGAAAAATTTAAAATTTAAAAGCACTAAAGCAAATGAATCTAAAATAAAAACATTATTGAGCAAAATCGATAGTCAGAATGTTCCTAAATATATAATCCCTCATTTAGAAAAAATATTATCCGAGTACCACGATATTTTCTGCACCGATAATGATCAAATCCCAATTAATAATTTTACGAGCAATCGATACAATTGAAAGATAACGTACCATGTTACAATCCAAATTACAAGCAAATATATTCTCAAAGTGACGAGATAAAAAATCAGGTTGATAATATGCTTAAGAATGATATAATAGAGCATTCGGTTTCTCCATATAATTCACCAATTTTATTGGTACCAAAAAAACCTGGAGATAACGAAAAAAAAATGGAGATTGGTAGTAGACTACAGGCAGTTGAATAAAAAAATAATGCCTGATAAGTTCCCACTACCTAGAATCGATGATATATTAGACCAATTAGGAAGAGCAAAATATTTTACTACTTTGGACCTTATGTCCGGGTTTCATCAGATACCTTTACACAAGAACTCTAGAAAATATACTGCTTTCTCAACTTCTTCAGGCCATTACCAATTTACAAGACTCCCTTTTGGGCTGAATATAAGCCCTAATAGCTTTCAACGGATGATAACGATAGCAATGGCGGGACTTACTCCGGAGAGTGCTTTTGTTTACATAGATGATATTATTATAACGGGTTGCACAATGCAACATCATCTAGAAAACCTAATGAAAGTATTTAACAGGCTAAGAAATTATAACTTGAAGCTAAATCCAGAGAAATGTAAATTTTTCCAAAACAGTGTAACCTATTTAGGTCACAAAATAACAGATAAAGGCATATATCCCGATGAGTCCAAGTTCGAAACGATAAAAAAATACCCGGTACCAATAAATGTGGATGAAGTTAGAAGGTTTGTAGCGTTCTGCAATTACTATCGCAAGTTCGTTAAAAATTTTGCTGAATTGGTAAGACCGTTAAATAATTTACTAAAGAAAGGAGCTACATTCACGTGGTCTAATGAATGTCAGCATGCTTTCGACACTCTTAGAAGAAGCCTTGTATCACCTACTATATTACAGTATCCAAACTTTGAGAAAGAGTTTATCATTACTACTGATGCGTCCGATGTAGCATGTGGCGCTATCTTATCGCAGAAAACAGATGGTAATGACCTACCTATTGCATACGCGAGTAAAAGTTTTACTAAAGGAGAGAAATCTAAACCGACTATAGAAAAGAGCTAACAGCAATACATTGGGCAGTAAATTATTTCAAACCTTATATTTTTGGGAAAAAGTTTAAAGTACGAACCGACCACAGACCATTGGTATATCTATTCAACATGAAAAATCCTACTTCAAAACTAACACGCATGAGGTTAGACCTGGAGGAATTTGATTTTAAAGTGGAATTTGTGCAAGGAAAAACGAACACAGGAGCTGACGCAGGTAAAATATTAGAAACACCATTATGATATTATGGATAGTCAACACTGAATAGAACCTTTTAGTTTGTTTCTTCATACATCACTGTCCTCGTTCCGGACACGATGCGTTCTATTTATTAATTTCATTAGTTTCACGTCAGGCGAGATACCTGGAGCCGTTTTGCCAAAGTTGCATTTTGTTGTGGGAACCAAAATTGTCATCGGTTCCCTGTTATTTTGTAAGGTGGCAAAAAGTGGGAACCATTCGATAAAGTCGCGGACACGCGTCTCTTATTGCACACTGCAGCCGCAGTCCGTTTTGGCGTTAGCTATTCCGGTACTGGGCAGTGCGTGTGCGTATCGAAATTATTTATTTATTTATTTATTTATTTATTTATTTATTTATTTATTTCATATATAAACCGACGGACCATCATGTCTAATCGGCAACCTTATAATTAAATTAAGGAGCATATAAATAAACATCTAGTTATAAGCGAACATTACATGTGACGTAGACGCAATTTCTCCTTGAACGTGGAAGTAGACATACTAAAATCGAACAAATCTAACACTTCATTGAACTCGAGGGACATACGTATAATAGGGTGTCCCTGGCTATGGTTGTTGCGGGTACGCGGAACACGGAGATGGAAATTGGATCTAAGAATCCGACAGGGAGCGAACAAATTGATGCTGGCTAGTAATGCCGGGGAATCGATCTCTCCGTTAAGGAGCCGAAATATGAAAAGGCATTGGGCGTTTTTACGTCGAGAGCAGAGTGGTTCAATTCCGAGAAGCAGACACCGCTGATGGTAGGTGGGCCGAGCGTGGTGGGATTGCCATGGAAGGAGTCGAACCGCGTACCTGGTGAGTCTCCGTTGAATGGCTTCGAGGCGATTGATGTCACCAACGCCAAGCGGGCACCAGATCGGACAGCAGTACTCCAGGCACGACCTTACGATGGCACAGAAGATCGACTTGACGCACATGGGATCGGTAAACTCGCTACAGGTCCGCGTAATTAAACCAAGTAGCTGATTTCCCTTCGCAACAACGCTATCAATGTGAGGGCGAAATGACATCTTCTGATCGAGTAGCACCCCCAGATCACGGATACATGTCGTGCGAACCAAAGCCGTGTTGAGCATAGTGTATGTAAACGTGATGGGGTGACGGGCTCTGCTGAATGATATACACTGGCATTTATCAGCACACACTTGGAGAGCGTTTCTGCTGCACCAGCTATCCAGATTCTCAAGGATCGTTTGAAGGCGTACACAGTCACTGTCGTTTCTAACTGGAGCGAATATTTTTACATCGTCGGCGTACATTAGGTGTTGGCCTGGCGGTAAAACGAAAGATAGATCATTAATATAGATGAGGAAGAGTAGCGGTCCCAAATTACTCCCTTGAGGCACACCGGAGGAGCTGGTGAAAGAGTGAGAACGATGAGATCCTATACTTATGTAGTACGAACGACCAGTTAAGTATGAACGCAGCCAGGTGATGTGCCAGTCGAGGAAACCGAGTTTTTTAGCTTCGAAAGTAGAATATCATGAGAAATACTATCGAACGCAGCCCTGAAGTCGATATATACTGCATCAACTTGAGTACCACGATCCATGTTGTCGAAGCAGTAGCCAACAAATTCAGCAAGATTTGTGGTGGAAGATCTCCTTGGGAGAAATCCATGCTGACTAGGGCTCAAATAGTTTTGAACTGCTGTGAGTAGCGGATTGTATAGAATGAGCTCAAACACCTTTGCACAAGCGCATAGGGATACAATGCCACGATAATTACTAGCATGAAGTCGACTGCCTTTTTTATGGATAGGAATCATTCGCGCGTGTTTCCAGGACTCAGGATACGTGCCACGCATAAGGGAATCATTAAATATTTTGGCAAGAATGGGTGCGAGTGATTGACGGCAGTGCTTCAATATGTATGCGGGAATATTGTCAGGTCCAGATGATGTAGATGGTTTTATATCGTTGAGTGTGCGCGCAATTAATGCTTCGTCAATTGTGGGTATAATAAAATCGATAGCATCCGATGGAGTATTGCGGGTGGCCTCTGCTAGTGTGTTAGGATTGTGAACAGGAAGGGTGAATGCATCAGCGAAACGATTGGCGAGAGTGTTGCAAATATCGGATGTATCGATACTAGTTTGGCCATTGTAGCTCATTGACGGAGGGATACTTCTTATATTGCGCCGTTTGTTCCAGAAGCTCCAGAACCGTGTCGGCTTAGAAAATAGCTGCCTTTCAGTACGGCGAATGAAGGAGCGGTAGAGCACACGATTATGTCGACGATAATTGTTCAGTGCATCGAAAAAAATTCTCCTATGCAGCGATGATCTCGTTCTACTGTAATCCGCGTAGGCTTTTGATTTTATTTTTTTCAACCGTCTTAAAGATGCATTAGACCAATCGGGGCCAGGCTTTCGTTGAGCAACAGGAACGCAGGAATTAATCGCTGAGCGCATAAAAACGCTAAAGCAATCGGTGGCTTCGTCGATAGTGGAAAAGTTGGAGCAGTCAAAATTACGGTCAAACGACACAATAAGGGCATTCATACGTTCCACATTCGTTTTGAAGAAATTTCTATTGACTGTACTGCGAGTGTGACTGTTGGTGGTGTGGGATAGTTGTACGGGAAAATAAATCATCATATCCAATGAAGGATGATGAAAGTCCTCACTGAGAAGTGGAATACTACAGTGTGTTACGTATGGGAGGAAGTTCTCTAGAGCCGAAGTACCATTCACAGAGTGCAGAGGTGTGATTGAGTCGCACAAAATATTGGTTGCGGCAAGGTTTGCGAAGACCAGATCCAATTGACGCCCAGATTGATTTGCAATACCACTCAACTGAAATAATCCGGTACTATGCAACCCATCAACGAAATCGGTATTAGCCACGGAATTGCATAAAGGTGCATAATGCATGACAGAATAACATGGAGAGCAATCGGTGGCTTCTGATGTATTAGTCAGCTCCCATCTGATATCAGGTTTATTGATATCTCCGAAGACGTATAATAAATCGCTCTCTTTAATGCGGCTTGAAATTTCACGTACACTATCATGTAAAGCGTTCATCACTGCGGGGTCATTCGCATGACTAGGCGGAATGTAAACAACGCCGATGTAAACAGAGACACCTGGCAGCAATGTTTTGATCCAAAGTTGTTCCAGTATGGTATTAGGCGATGCGATTTCACATGTCGGTATTGAAGAGGAACTTGCAATTAAAACACCCCCACCGCGTGAGAGGGCACTGTTGGAAAGATTCCTATCGCACCTGTAGATATGATAATGATCGTCAGTGAGGAGCGAAGAAGGTATGGACTGAGTAAGCCAAGTCTCGGTAAGAATGATAAAATCATATTCTGATTCTGATAGCGCCAGGCGAAGATTTGTAGTTTTCGTTCGTAGACCACGTACATTTTGGTAGTAGATAGAGAGACTGGGATGAGCTGAACGAGGTGCATCGCCGGATGCTGTGCAAGATTGCTATTCATCCGACGGGCCAGCGTCAGCAGATTCATCAGTCCGTTTAGCGTTTCGCTTCGGTCGTTTTTTAGGAGCGGCTAAGCATTCGGGAGGTGACCTAGTAGGTGTGGTGGTAACAAGCATTCGCTCATTAAGGTCAAGATGTGGTTCGTTTGTAAACAAAGCTGCGTCTGTAGTGGTCATGGCAGGTGAGGAAATCGTAACGGGCTGTGCGAGCGTATCTGTTGTAGTAGTTGGCATCGCGGCACTCCCTCCAGAATGTGAGAGAGGATTATGATAAGTGTCGGTAGCGGGAGTAACGTTTTGATCGAGCATCGAATTTGTTTCAGTTGTTGCACAGGTATTAGTGTTATAATTATTGGTCCGATAGTCACGGAACTCTCGGTAGGTAAGAGCAGAGGGCCATGTGTTAGGTGAGAGAGCCTTGTTGCGTAGAGTGGCTGGTATGCCCACCTTAAATGAGATAAATGAGAGTGTACTAGTGTCGGCACCAAGCTTCGTCAAACGGTGTACAGACACATCCCGCTTATCGAGTGCTAGCCGTACTTGTACCATGAGAGAAATCTGCTCAGTGGTAACCGATGGGGAGAAACGCGTAAAGAATAGCCACATTCGCGTATCGGTGTGTGGGATGGTGTCTAGTGTGTCAGAATCGAGCGGCGATCCCGATCCTCTGAGTAGTGGTGTTTGCGGGTTGTAAACTGGTGGCATATTGGTGAAGGATGACGGTTCGAAATTAGACCTGTCTAGACGGTGTGGAATGTTCCTCACACCTCACCCCTTTTTAAAGACATATTTTTTTTTATTTTGAAAATTTGGCTTCAGATACCTTTCCTTGTTTCTGGAATTTATACTTTAGTTTATGAGTACATTATTTTGTTATTATTATATTATATTATATTGTTATTCATTTATTATTTCATTTATTTTTATTATTCTTTTCATTTAATTAAACTGAGTTGTTGTTTTTTTTTGTTTACTAATAAAATAATTTGTTATCTCTTAAGGAGGGTAATATTTATATAAATAGACCTATTATCAAGAGATAAAGAATTGGGAATGTTTAATTTTCTTATAAAATATTTGGATCTTCCTATAAATTGTTTGTTAGGCTCGTTTGTGGAGTTTTCTGCTTTTATAGATTTTAGGACTTTTAGCATGGAGATAGCATTATGAAATTTTACTAGGAGCTCTTTTGATATTTTTCGTAAGCAATAGTTCTTCTTGGTTCTTTTACAATTTCATCACACAATGTGGAATAATTCATTTTTCTAGCCGTTTTATCCTGGCAATATAATTCATAGTTTGATTCATTTATATATTTCGTTTTTGATTTGATGCTACGTTTTCTTCTTTTTATATGTTTTAGCTCGGTTGCATGATTGTTGTTGCAATAAATTTCATCATTTATTTCCATGTTGTCTAGCAGTAATGAACGCTCTGTTAATTGTTCTTCAACCATATTTTTCTCATTGTCATTACTTGTTGTAATCATTTGTATACGTTGGTTGTTTTCATGTTTATAATAATTGTTAGGATCATTTTCATATTCTTTTGTTAAGTTCTCATTTTCTTTAATTATGCTTTCAAAGTCGTCTCTTGATCTTTTCATATCATTAATTGTTTCGTTATTTAATGCATTTCTTCTTTTTGATTTATCTTCATATTTTCTGTCATAATAGTTTGCCTTGCTGTTAATCTTTTTATTATTTTTTTGCATGATCTTTCATTTGATTAGTATTTCTATAATCTTCATCATTTTGGTGGTAAATATGATTCTTATGTAGTTGATTATTATTATTGAACAGTTCATAATTTCTGTTCTCTTCTGTTCTGATGTAATAACATTGCATATTATTGGATCTGTTCTGAATACTATTGTTATAATTGTATTCGTGATTATTATATCCTTGTTAACTTGACTCTGTCTACTACAATTGTTTAACTGATGGTGTTGTTTATAGAAACTGAAGTTATTGTTTCTATAACTGTAGTTGTTGGGTGTTGTTTGAGTAGTTATTGATTGATTCAAATGTGGAAAAATTTGGTAATTAAGCTGGTTGTTTCTTTGCGGGTTTTCTTCGTTTAGACTATAGCCATGTGTGTTAAATTGATAACTATTTTTATTTATTTCCTCGCATTCATTTTCCAATACCTTTTGAGTTGCATCTGTTATCGTTGAGAAAGTACCAATCTTCAAGATCATTTTAGTTTCTTCATTTGAAATCTTTTGTTTAAGAGTTTCTATCCCTTGTTTGATTGCCATATCGTTTGCAATTTTTCTGGGAATTCTAATTCTAGGTAAATTAAATAGAGTTTTTCTGTAAGCATTTCTACTTTCTTACAAATTGTTTGTGTATCCTTTGATGTAATGGATTTCAGTTCCACTATAATCCTGTCGGGTGTTAGTTTTTCTTTGCATCTTCTTTTGATATCGTTTATCAACTCTGTAAATGATGTAATATTGCTGAGTAGCCCTATTCTTGCTTTACCAATCAGTCTGGTTCGTAGGAATTTTATAAGCATCGCTTCATGGTTGGGATTTAGTTCAAACAAAAACTTTGATGCGTCTTCAAATGTGTCAAAAGTATCAGAAGAACCATCGTACATTGGTACAAGACCTATGGCTATTTCAAGATCAAATTTTGCCATTTTTGTAATTTTTGTTAGTTTTAGTTCATTTAAATGATTTTAAATCTTAAATTGATCGATATTTTACTTTAAGATGTTTTTTCTATTAATTTCTAACATGGTTTTACATTTTTTTTTATTCATATGTTATTGCTCTTTGTCCTGGATTTATACGCCAAATATAGTTTTCTGGAGGGGTTATTAAACCTTCTTCTCAATCTAGTGGGATTATATAAGATAAAATCAGTATTGAAAATAGATTCGTTTGCTGCTTCGTAAATTGTTTAAAGGTAATGATATTTAAATTTGTTATTATTATTACTATTTTTTTGTTTCTTTGTTTTTAGGAATATCTTATGAATCGCAAGCTCTAGTGCTTGGCTTGTCTTCGAATTTACGTTAAAATTTGTTTTTGTCATTTTTGCCTCTTACGTTTGATGTGGATTAATTTGATATCTTATTTGTATCTGTCATGCAAGGGGAGTATATTCTTAAACTATCTTTTTTCTGCTGCTTTTGCAAATTTACGCAGCCTCATCTTCGCTGCATTTTTACCGGTGCTAGGTGTTAAATCGGTGCTAGGTACATACTCGATGTTAGATGTGAAGTTTTGCGATGTCATCAGTCGTCACTCGATGTCTTGTCGGGGTTGAGACACTTGTCCATTCTCGTCTACCAATCCATATTGGCCTTTTCTCGCCTTTTATTTCAGTCTTCCAGGTTGGGAACAGTTGTTCCATTCAATCATGCTAGTCACATCTCGTTGACCACAACTTGTTTAGCACTGCTGTTTGTTATTTCATATCACTTGCTCCATGAATCGTATAGATTACCAAAATGATTTAAATTATATAGGCAGTTGCATGTTATTGATTGTATCACGTTTTGCTAGAGTTTTCAATATTTTGAAAATGGTTTTAATTAGTTTTTGCATGAGTATGATAGCAAGAAGTATCAGCACGATGTTCAGTTTTAACTCATGGGTTTCATGCTGCTCTGAGTGAACATTTTGTGTTTGAATAATGGTAAGATCATTATCACCATTGACATTAGCTTTAGGGTTTGATGCGTCGTTACCCATTTTATAAATCTGTGCTGTATTGTGGATTATTGTGAAGAGTTAGCTTTTTTTTAAGCTTTCATCGTTTCTCATTTCAACGTTGGTAAATCGATCGCAAGAGCGTTCATACGTTTTAACACATTGGGATAGGTATTCACAACACTGTGTACGGATAATGTTTGTTCATCAATAAAACATTCATTTTGCACTTACACTGCACTAAATGTTTTTAATTTTTCATTCTGCACTGCACTGAACTTGCTTGTAGATGTTCTTTCATCGTTATTATTTTTTTTTACCTATGGGTTACTTGCGCCAGCTGCGTTGTTGAATGTTCCGTAAAAATTGCACATTTGACACTTTTTTCACTTTCCGTCGATTGCCGGTTATGGTCGCAATACTTTATTACTGTTGTAATAATACAACACTTACGCTTTACGATACCGTTGTACGTATCACATTGTTCTTGCTTTTGTTTTTACATTTTCACTCTTCCATATGACTGTTCACTTCCTTGTTATGTCCTGTCACGGTCGCCATGTAATATCTTAGAAACACCATTGTGATATTATGGATAGTCAACACTGAATAGAACCTTTTAGTTTGTTTCTTCATACATCACTGTCCTCGTTCCGGACACGATGCGTTCTATTTATTAATTTCATTAGTTTCACGTCAGGCGAGATACCTGGAGCCGTTTTGCCAAAGTTGCATTTTGTTGTGGGAACCAAAATTGTCATCGGTTCCCTGTTATTTTGTAAGGTGGCAAAAAGTGGGAACCATTCGATAAAGTCGCGGACACGCGTCTCTTATTGCACACTGCAGCCGCAGTCCGTTTTGGCGTTAGCTATTCCGGTACTGGGCAGTGCGTGTGCGTATCGAAATTAGACCTGTCTAGACGGTGTGGAATGTTCCTCACACGCACTATCGAGAATTGTCATTGATTCAGACAAGTTGAAGCTTATGCAAAAGAATAATGCAAACGAAACAAATGATAAATCACTACTAGCAGTGAAAACAAGAGCAATGACAAGACTGAACAATTTCAAGCCTCCTCCAGAATTAAACGAAGATGAAAAAGATTCCATAACTAAACCTACACTTTGGCAAACAGAAAACCCAACAGAAGTAAACAAACTTTTGAAAATCCTGTCAAAAACAGAATATGGCAAAATCAAAATAACAGTTTTCAATAATAATTACAACAAGGAGTTAGGAAATACAACAATTCATTGTTATGAAGATGGAAGTCAGGCGCTAGAGTCTGCTCTTCTAAAAGTACAACAAATAGCAAAAGAATACAATCGTGACAAAATTGCAATTTCATTAGAAGATCCCCTATTCAGGCAATACTCTTTTCACACCATAAAGGAAATCGCAGATAATGCCATTTCCGGTTTAGAGATCATTGCTTTTATTCCACCAAAATGGATTTCAAAAAAGGAGGAAATAGCAAATATTTTAGAAAACTATCACATGTCACCTTCGGGAGGACATGTCGGACAGTATCGATTATACCTCAAAATTATAGAAAAATATAAATGGAAGAATATGAAGGAAGAAATTAAAAATTACGTTAGAGGCTGCAAAGTATGCAAAGTGAACAAAATCGTAAGACATACAAAAGAAAAAAGTGCTGTTACGACTACACCTTTAAAGCCTTTCGAAGTAGTCTGTATAGACACAGTGGGTCCCTTGCCGAAAACCAATAAAAATCATAGATACATCGTTGCAATGCAATGTGAACTCTCGAAATACATTGTTCTTGTTCCAACAGAAAACAAAGAAGCGAACACGATAGCTGGGGCCATGGTTGAGAACTGCATATTAAAATACGGGAGGTTTCTTGAGATGAAATCGGATCAAGGCCTTGAATACAATAACGAGGTATTAAAAAAGGTAGCGGAGTTGCTGGGGATCAAGCAGACTTTTGCCACTGCCTATCACCCAGAAACCATAGGTTCCTTGGAAAGAAACCACAGAACACTCAATGAATACTTAAGAGCATTTACAAATGAGCATGGTGACAATTGGGATGATTGGCTAAAATTTTACGAATTTAATTATAACACAACACCTCATACAGATACGAACTATAGCCCATACGAATTAATATGTGGAAAAAAAGCAATTCTTCCCCAAGATTTATGCCATGGTAATATTGAACCAGTATACAATTATGATGCATATTTTAATGAAATTAAATTCAAATTGCAAAAATCAAACGAAATAGCGCGTAAAAATTTAATTGAGCAAAAAGAAAGAAGACAGATTAGAGCAAATAATAATGTAAACCCCCTTATCATAAAAATAGGAGATGCGGTTTATCTAAAAAACGAAAATAGAAAAAAATTAGATCCGATATACTTAGGACCGTACATAGTAGTAAAGTTAGATAATGTTAACTATACAATAAAGAATACAAATACAAACAAACTAAGTACAGTGCATAAAAATAGATTAATTAAGGGATGAAAAGCATACGCTTTTCATTTCTAAAGGGGGGAGGTGTAGCGCCTGCAAGATAGGCAAAACGCGCAAAGAATAATTATAGCTAGCTAGGTTTAAATTATACACATATACACTTACACACATACACATAGTTAGATGTTAATTATGCATATATACATTTACACACATACATCTACAATTAAGGTTACACGTAGGATAGAATAGAATAGCATAAGATAGGAAATAGGAAATAGTAAAATAGGCGATAATTAGGATTAGCCAATGAGGAATAGGATTAAGGAATTTTGGCGCAAACGAGTGAGTATAAATTAAGGATAAGTTGAGGTTTAGAATCATTAACAAAAGTCCGAGCTAAGAGGAAACGCTGCCCGAGTTATCATAGAAGAAATAAACTCCAAGTAACTACACAAATTCAAGCCACATTATTCTTTTGGGTAGTTAGAAGATTTCATATCACTACACATGCATAAAAAACAGCCTAGCTCGCGAGCGCCCTGCCCATCCAAAATACGTAGCGAGAAGATCAGGGTAGCTCGCGAGCGCACTGCCTATCCAAAATCCATGCATAAAAAAACAGCCTAGCTCGCGAGCGCGCTGCCCATCCAAAATACATACTGAGAAGAACAAGGTAGCTCGCGAGCGCCCCTTTTCTTCTCACTACGTATTTTGTCCAGGCAGCGCGCTCGCGAGCTAGCTTAATCCTCTCACTATGCATGTTGGCGCTCGCGAGCTAGGCTGTTTTTTATGAATGGATTTTGGACCAACAGGTCGCTCATGAGCTACCCTGATCTTCTCGCTACGTATTTTGGATGGGCAGGGCGCTCACGAGCTAGGCTGTTTTTTATGCATGGATTTTGGATAGGCAGTGCGCTCGCGAGCTTGGCTGTTTTTTTATGCATGGATTTTAAGCATCCAGGCCGCTCGCGAGCTACCCTGATCTTCTCGCTACATATTTTGATAGACAGTGCGATAGCGTGCTAGGTTGTAGAGCCGCTGATGAACAGCTTATTTAAAAAAGCAAGGTATATTTCGACGTACACAAAATGGATTTATAGCAGTTATAATAATTATCACCTAACCTGAATTGTTTCGCTGTGTTCGCTGTAGGAAACCAGTTATTACGATAAATAATATAAGTCGTTTTGTAACAAAAAAAGGGTTTTAATTGCCTCACGCTATGTTTTTTTATACAGGAGGTCGGCTTTGCCTTATTGCTTAAATACTTACTATTATAATGATTTTTGTAACATTCGTTCACAGAGTGACATTTTGTTTTTTCTTCCTGCCTGATTATAGCCATTGTCTAAAAAGATCATTATTTCATTTATGAACAAATGCCACGGATGAAAAAAATGAGGAGCACAATTAATGAGATGAAAACTCATTAGTGGTTGTTGTGCTCCCATCGAAGATGTAAAATATGTGTATTTTGTGTATTGATTTTTTCTCACCATTAACTATATACTCTATTATTCGAGAACAATCTGCATTAATTAAGTAATACCTCACGAAAGATATTAGGCCCGATTATTAAACACAAACGGAAATGACACAAGACAAGTGCGTCAAGACAAACGGAAAATAGGTATGCATTTTGAAACCGTTCTTGTGACAGACAAGTTTCGTTAAATTTTTTCTTTCGTTAAAGCTGTGTCGATGTGTCAAAATGTTCAAAATCAAAACAAAAAAACGTAAACAAGTTTATTTAAGACACGATCGTTTATCAAGCTAACAATCCTTGTTTAAAACATCGAAATGATTTTATCCCACTTCGTAAGTGACGATAGCGGCAGTGAAGAAGAAACAACGGTAGATCTGGCAAAACAGCGCCGACTGCTTCGAAGTGTTTTCGACCCGTTACAGCTTTATAACCAAGCGTGAGTTAAGCATACGGATCATTTGTGCAAACCGTGTTATACATGTTTCATTTCGTAGTTGTTAATTTCACATTTAGAAAAAAATTCGTGCGTCGAAGGAAATTTTCCTTAACATTCTGGCGGAGATCGAGCCCTCCGAGTATTTGTTATTACTAAAAGTGTATGCAGTATTAGATGTGATAATTTCATGTGCGTATGCTGTTGGTTGTTGAAGCAGCCACTCACTGAAGAAGTTGCTGGAATCCAATGCTGTTGAACACACACCAGGTGCGTGAGCCCTTCATCTTTCGACTACCATCGAAGAACAACAGAGGAAGGAAATAACAGCAGCTTCTTAACCCAAAACAGCATCACGTTACCAGTATCTCCAACTTATCGCCATTTGATGGATATGGCAGTACACATATTTTATTTAAAATGATAAAATTGATTATTTCTGAAATAAAATACTTATTTTTTGTCGTGAAAGCAACAGCAAAAACTCTGTTGTTGTGTTTTGTCGGTCAAACAATCTGAGATTGGCGCCTTTCCGTGACAAAAAGCTGACGGAAAGCAGTTTGACAATTATGGATTTCCGTTTGTGTTTCATAATACGTATCTTGGTAGTATGCTTGTGAGTTTGTGTTTCGTCAAATTTTTTTTCCAACACACAACACAAACGGATGTCATAATACAAATCTTCCGATTTTGACAACTTGTCTTTACAATTTGTGTTTAATAATCGGGCCTATTACCTATATATCCTGTCCAATTGCTAATATATGGCTAGCGCGAGCGGACGAATCACCGCTCGCTCGTGATTTGCAGTAAGCAAAAGAGCCAGCTCGCTCGAATCGTCGCAAAGAATCATTTTGCCCATGTCTACGCTACAACCAATTTGTAGCATTCCGTATAGGAGAGCTGCTAGAAGGAACCAATCTGGATCAATGGCGATGGGTTCCGACCAAGCTGAACGTAGCAGACGAGGGCACAAAATGGAGCAAACGACCAGACTTGTCAGCGCAAGGGCGGTGGTTCCGTGGGCCGTCGTTCCTTTGGAAGTCGGAAAGCGCCTGGTCGAATCAAGAAGGGGTACCACAACGTACCAGTGAAGAGCTGCGGAAAGGAATGAACCATCACCTAGCAGAGAGGCCGCTAATTCATTTGGAACGGTTTTCCAGATGGAGCGCTGAGGGCTATGGCGTTTGTGACGCGCTTCATAACAAACATGCTTCATCTAGCGAAGAAGGAGCTGAAAATGAACGGGCCGCTGACGCATGACGAGCTAGCGGAGGCGGAGCGTATATTAATACGATTCATACAGCAGAAGGCGTATCGTCGTGAGATGCAACAGCTGAAAAATCGTGAGCTGATAAAGCATCCGTGGAAGAAGAGGATTGACAAAGGCAGCAGTCTATACAAACTATCGCCAACCTTAGACGACGGCTAACCGAGTGCGTGGGAATCAGCGAACCTTCCCGCAATCCTATAATCCTGCCTAGGAAGGAGTACGGAACCGATCTCTTGATGCAAGCGTACCACGCCAGGTACAAACACGTGAATCACGCTACAGCTTTGGCTGCACTAAGGATGCGATACTACATCCCAAAAATCCTGGGGGAATACCGTTGCATAAGGATAAGCTGCCAGAAATGCAAGGTGGACAACGCGCGCCCGGAACCGCCTTTAATGGGTAATTTGCCGCTTCAACGGGTCGCAGTGGGTCAGAATGCTTTCTCGTTCACAGGTATAGACTACTTCGGGCCCTTTCTAGTCGCCGTCGGACGACGGGTAGAAAAACGATGGGGCGTCATATTTACCTGCCTTACGAGTCGGGCGGTCCATCTGGAAATAGCGGCATCCCTTAACACCGCCTCGTGTATCCTAGCCATCCGACGCTTCATCGCTAGACGTGGAACCCCGCTCGAAATCATCAGCGACCGAGGGACTAATTTCGTGGGTACTTCGCGAGAGTTGGACGAAGCAGCGCAGGAGATCGACCACGACGCAATGATGACGGTATTTTGCGGACCGCAAACAAAATGGAGCTTCAACCCCCCCCCCCCCCCCGGGGCTCCCCACTTTGGCGGCTGCTGGGAACGTTTAGTGCGCTCGGTGAAGAAGGTGCTGAATCAGTTCGTGTTTCCTAAAAGACCAACGGACGAAATTTTGGCATCTACCTTTGCGGAAATCGAGCTGATACTGAACTCGAGGCCACTTACCTACGTGCTGCTGGATGACGAGATGACGGAGCCTATGACGCCGAACCTATTGCTACTTGGGACTCCAGACGGAAGTAAACCGCCGGCTGTGTTCTGCGACAGCCCCGCGGCTCTAAAATCGTCTTGGAAGATGGCACAGCACGCGGCGGATGTGTTCTGGAAGAAATGGTTGGCAGAATACTTACCGACTCTCACCCGCCGAACCAAGTGGTTCCAACACGTACGACCACTCGAGGTAGGAGATTTAGTTGTAATTGCGGATAATAATCTCCCCAGAAACTGCTGGCCGAAGGGTCGCGTTATATCGGTAGTGGTGGCTAAAGATGGTCAGGTTAGGCAAGCCACTGTACAAACCGCGAACACTACCTACGTTCGATCCGCGCACAAATTAGCATTATTGGACGTAGGAACGAAGAATAGTTTGACACAGCAGTGTGATTGAATTTAAACAAAAAAAACTCTCGATTTCGCTCAAGCCGTAAAGAAACATAGACTGGATAGCACGAGGTTGCGAAAAAATATAAACAAAGGCACGCGCTAAAGTGACAGGTGCGATGAGGAAGTGCTGCCACAGTTGATGTGATAGTTAAACTGTGGAACACTTGGGGGGACAATGTTGTCACATAGCGAACTGAACGACCTGTATTAAACCAGGAGGGTTAACGGACACGCAGCGCAATCCGATTAGGACACGAAGTGACGAGGGAAAAGCTATAAAAAGAGCGCAGGACAAGATTTGCGCCCTTTTCAAACCACTCGCGGAATCTAGACAAATTTTTTGGCAAACTAAAATAAATCGTTTCGGCAAGAAATTATTCCGCGTTGGTTTCATTTTCCTACACGCATCGTGGCCTATACTACTATAATCTCCTCCCACCAGGCATAAAGGTTGCTCCAGCAGCTTTTCAGCAACTGATCGACACAATGCTAGCTGGAACTAAGAGAGTGTGTGGGTATATGGATGGTTTAATCATCGGAGGCACAACCGAAGCAGAACATGATAGGCATTTAAAGGATGTGTTAAAGCGAATCGAGGAATATGGGTTTACCATCAGAAACGAAAAATGCGAATTTAAAACGAATGAAATAAGATACCTGGGGCACGTAATAGATAGTCAAGGTTTAAGACCAGATCCAAATAAGATTGCAGTGATAAGAAATTTACCGGAGCCTACAAACCTCACTGAGATTAGATCGTTCTGGGATCGTTTTCCGTTATTATGGAAAATTCGTGCCGAATATGCGACAGCTCCGATTTCGCTTGGATGAATTATTAAAGCACGGAGAGCGCTTCCAGTCGGATCATAAATTTAAAGAAGCGTTTGATCAGTTTAAGAAGATACTTTCATCAAATTTGCTCCTCGCGCACTATAACCCTAATGAAAAGATAGTGGTATCAGCTGTGGCATCCTCAGTTGGGTTAGGAGCTACATTGAGTCATAGGTATGCGGATGGTAGCGTTAACAGAGGCAGAGAAACGATATAGCCAAATAGACCGTGAAGGGTTGGCAATAGTTTATGCATTAACAAAATTCCACAGAATGTTATATGGACGGCATTTTTTACTGCAGACGGATCATCGACCGCTATAAAATTTTTTGGCTCTAAGAAAGGCATACCGATTTATACAGCAAATAGATTGCAAAGATTTGCATTAACTCTGCAATTATACGATTTTGAGATCGAATACGTAAGAACTCAGCAGTTTGGAACGCGGATTTATTATCCAGATTGATAAAAAACCGTTCGCAACCAGAGGATGATTATGTTATCGCCAGTATAGAGATGGAAAGAGATGTGTAGGCTATGGCGATAGAGGCTATAAGTAATTTTCCTATAAGCTTCAGGGAAATAGAAAGGCATGCATCGGCAGACGCGATGCTACGTAAAGTGCGACATTATATACAAGATGGTTGGCCAACAAACGTGTCTTACGGTAATGAGCTAGCATGTCTTAATAGCAGAAAGGATGCTTTAACGCTTATTGATGGTTGTATTCTTTTCGGGGAGAGAGTGGTGATACCACAATGATTGCGAGAGCATTGTTTGAAACAATTGCATCAGGGTCATCCAGGTATGCAAAGAATGAAGTCAGTTGCACGAAGTTATATAGATTGGCCATTCTTGGATATAATGATATAATGGAGTATGTCAGAACATGTTCATCGTAGGCAACTGCCGCAAAATCACCACCACATGAATCTCCACAGGCTTGGGGTAAAACTAAGACTCCATGGGAGCGCATACACGTAGATTACGTAAGACCCATTGATGGGGAATATTTTCTGATTGTGGTTGATGCACACTCGAAGTGGCCGGAAATATTCAAGACACCAAGTAGTACATCAACAGCTACGATAACCATTTTGAGAGGATTATTCGCCGGTTTGGCATGCCGGTGACTTTAGTAACAGATAATGGTACGCATTTACCAGCGAAGCGAAGCGATTTTTGTTTGAAAAATGGTGTGCATCATATGAGAACAGCGCCGTTTCACCCTCAGTCAAATGGCCAGGCCGAGCGTTTTGAGGAGTCGTTTAAAAGGGCATTGCGGAAGATAAGAATTGGTGGCATGGCGTTACAAGAGGCAATCGACATATTCCTGCAAACGTATAGAACAACTCCAAATCCTCAGGTAGATAAGAACAAATTACCCGCAGAGCTCATGTTTGGAAGACATATTAGAACGTGTTTTGAGTTACTGCGGCCGCTACCAAGACTAGAGAATCAAGCAACACTGCTGTACAGCTCGAGATTATTCAAACAAAACGATCTAGTATTTATCAAAGAGTATAGCCGAAACAATTGTAAATGGATACCTGCGGTTATAGTTAGAAAGATTGGCCACGTAATGTATCTGGTGCAAACAAATGATCGGCGTACTAGGAGGTGTCATATGAACCAGATAAGACAACGATTTTATGAAAGCACTGAAAAAAGGTCATTGGCTAGCATTCCTTTAAGTGTTTTGTTGGAATCGTGCAATTTACCGTTACCGCCGCAAACCACGATCAATCCTAGCGAGACAGACACATGTACGTCTATACCTCAGACTCCTTCGACGTGCATGTTACAGCCAGGAAGCGCGTCACAGCCAACAATAGCATCATCAAGGTCGACGCAGCATACCCCTTGTCATCGCGAAGCGCAACAGCCACTTGCACCTCGTCGCTCTTTTAGAAATAGAACGGCACCACGAAGGTTTGGACCCTATCGTATGAACTAAAAGGGGGAGATGTTGTGACGAGTAGAAAACGCCCTTAGGCACTCAGGAGCTGCGCGCCTCGGAACGTGAATGTGTTCGGGTTAGGCCAGATCGTGAGGCACACTCGGATAAGCGGTCAAGCGAGTAGGAACGCGATTAGGAAGTAAGCGGAATAAAAAGTATGCTGTTAGCTGCATAAGTAAACGCGTGTGTTAAGTGTATGATATTACGAACCACCCGAAAACGTAACAGTAAGGCATTTGTATCGCTTACTCAGGATCGATTCCGTTTTGCCAAATAATGCCTTTAGCTTCAACACAGCATCGGCAAAGGAGAGATTACGAGGAGCACGAGGCAAAATAAAGTTGCAGAAACGGTTATCCTCAACAACGCCTAGCTTACGGGTCAGCAAACGAACACGAGCTGCATCTTCCAAACGGGAAGAATCATGCTCGAACAGGTCTTCGTAACGGGCGTACCACGCCTCGAATGTAATACCCGCATCCGCATCGTACTGGAACTCATTAATACTGCATTGCAAGTGCATCTAAAATCAACTCAGGATTAGTAGGTTTGGCGAGTACCTGTTGATCTGGCTGCTGCTGCGAAAATGTTGCAGGATGCGATTGCTGATGCTGTTGTTGTAGTAGTTGGCCCACCAATTTCATATGCTGTTCCATTTGTTTCTGCTGCATTGCCATCTGCTGCTGCAACAAATACAAAACGGTATTAAAATCATTGGCGGTATCTGTCGTTGCTGCTTGGGTTGGTGCCGCTTGGGTTGGAGCCGCTTGCTGCGATGGCGGGTGCTGCATAAAAGTTGCCGGAAAGTTTGCGCCATTTTGCGAGAGACGTCGTTCTTCCATCGTATGGTCTTCGGGGCTCAGCATTCTCCTCTTTTTCCGAAGAATTTTGACGAATGAAATGACCGGTTATCGTTGGGATCGTATTGTTCTCGTCGCCACTTTTATGTTCTTTGGTACTATTACTTATTTATTAACACATTAAAATATAATTTATAACAAATAACATGACACGTTAAAAAGGTGGTCTGTTCTGTCCGGACGGTCAACGATCTCTCTTCGTAGAACGATCTGTCGATCGTGTCCTGCACCGCACACGCACCTCTACAAGCACAGTCCAACTGTCATTGCGAGCTGTCTTGGTACAGCGGTACAGGCACAGGGTGGTTGCCAACAGTTTGATTTGTGAAAATGCAACTTCATCGCCGCAATGTTTGCTAACGGCATTTTTAGGCGCCACAGCAACTTATGAGCATTGTCCACACGCGTGAAAGAGATAGCGCTATGGAGGGAAAAAACACGGACGACGGCTGACAGCGATTGGCCGTCTGACGCACCAACACATCCAAACCTTCGGCAGCGCGCTCAAGCGAGGGGAATGAGGCGGAGCCAGGGACGGGCAGCTCGACGAGCTGCTCGACAAATTTGCCGTTGGAGAGAAAAGGAAGGCATGATAAAATTCTCAGAACGCCATAACGCCTTCCCGCTGTGCAAAGCGACGGAAGGTGTTCATGACAGTGGCGGAGTAGGGGGAATCGGGGCGCCCTAGGCGGAAAGAGTTGAGGCCCCTGTAAATGGTAGCTGATGACCGGGAGGAGGGGGTACTGGCATACAGCTGTTATGAGATTGAACATTATACTTAAATTGCCGGCGGGTTGGGGGGGGGATTGGCGATGAAACCCCTACGATCACCGGTCACATGTCCTAAAATTGTTGCCGGCGGGGGGAGGGGGAGTACAGAAGGTTCTCCAGCGACGGGGCCCCAACGACCATCTTTCCGGCGGCCCTTGTCGCTAATACTCTGTCCACTTGTAGACATACGGCATACTACAGACTAGCGATAATCGGCGACCGCCTAGTCCGTCTACCTTTAGACCCGCCGCTGGTTCATGACGGTGTTTTTTTGTTGTGGAGGTGCATCCTTCCTCCTGCCTGCAGCGTATGCATCGGGAAGCAGACAATGTGGCAGTATGCAAGTTACCCGCTGGATAGGAGCGGTCCCGCGGCACCACCGTCATTCCTCACATCTGCATGCCCGTCGTGGGTTCTAACCGCGTATGAACCGTCCGCCGTAGCAAGGGCTGACTATCCGGCTACGTGATACTCAAGTCCTGAAAAGGCCGGCATGACCGCGAAGGCCATTACGCCAATAATAATAATAATAAATAGAAGAAAACTTAGCATAGCAGTCCACACTCGGGGAAGGTTTTTGTTTTGACTTTGGTGCTGCCGGGTCTACCGCTGTGGCGCGACAAATGTACGGAATTCACTCGACTAAAACATGAACCTACCGATCCGAACCCATTCCAAGGCAATGCCGGTCAATCGGCGTCATGATAACTTCTCCAAACCAACAAGCCACTAGATTCTGGACGGGCAGGTGCAGCACCATATGCGCGAAAGAAATTTGCTACATATCACATGCACGTTTGCTTCGATCGTGTGCCTTTTTAACACCCCCAACAGCAGAACCGATCGCAAAGATCGTGGTGCCAATCCGATAGTTGTGTTGTCTCTCAGGTAGCGAAATCGAAAATGCATGGACTTTGTAGCCGCAGCGGATGAAAATGTACGCATCAGAATCAAATAGTTTAGGGGTTTCCACACACACACACACACACACACACACACACACACACACACACACACACACACACACACACACACACACACACACACACACACACACACACACACACACACACACACACACACACACACACACACGCATGCACCCACGCGAGCACACACGTACGCACACACACACATGCACGAACGCACACACACACGCACACATGCACGTACGCGTGCACCCGGGCACGCACTAGCAAAAGCGCGAACGCAAGCACGCACCCACGAAAGCGCGAACGCAAGCACGCACTCCCCCCCCCCCCCACCAGACCACCCCCCCCCCTTCCCCGCATGATCGATTACGACTACCGTATCGGTAGAACGGCTGGTTCAGCTATCTTGTATCGCATCCTCATTCAAAGCGCCGGGCGGGGTGGGGGATCGCGACATGGTAGAGTGAACGGCCACTTTCCCCGAGTTGTGTGTGTGTGTGTGACGAGACCCAAAAACTCGAGACAGGTTTCGGCACATAAACAAAAAAATTATAGCCACTATACAATGTGCTACATGATGCTTAGAAGGTCGTTGAAGCATCAAACATGTTCAAATTTAAAAATATTAGATTAGTGTTAGACGTTCTCCTACGCTTGTTTTAAATAGGCTTCTTCACCCTCAATTGGCAGGGGCATCGAATGGTCTCATCAGCAGCGGCACGAAATAAAATAAACCATCAATACACCGATAACACTTTGAATCCCAATCCAGCTTCTCCCACAGCGTCTCAAGGTCACACACAAATAAATAAATGCTAACACCACCAATAACAATACACAACTGCAATGCACATATATGTATCAACGCATACACCGCAACAGCCAACCAGCTGGCGGCGGAAGGCACACGGGTAGAAGCGCAACCCGCTGCGCAAAGCGACAGGCGAAATCATGGCGTTCGGAGAATTTAATCATGCCTTCCTTTTCTCTCCGACGGCAAATTTGTCAAGCAGCTCGTCAAGCTACCCGTCCCTGGCTCCGCCTCATACCCCTCGCCTGAGCACGCTGTCGAAGGTTTAGTTGTGTTGGTGCGCCAGATGGCCAATCGCTGTCAGCCGTCGTCCGTGCTTTTTCTCTTCATAGCGCTATCTCTTTCTCGCGTGTAGTCAATGCTCGCGAGCTATTGTGGCGCTTAAAAAAGCCGTTAACAATCTTTGTGGTGATGAAGTTGCATTTTCACAAATCAAACCTAAACAGCGCAATGAGTTCAAACGCTGCCACGGAAAAATGACTAGGCATCACTAGCTTACGCTGGAGGGTTTGCTGTGCAACGCGTAGAACCCTAATTCGCATTAACACATTCAGCCCAGCGCTGATTTTCATCAACTTTCCTTTCCGCCGGCATCTAGAACGCAAGCTGATTGTGCAACCGGTATACTGGAAAGTTCACTGGCAGTCCCTGGAGCCTGCCATCGAACTTAACGTGTTAAGCATTAAGCATAACTTTGTTACACTAAGCTTTTTTGCTTTCGTATGGTGTAGATTACACAGATATGCTGACCCGTCTGCGCAAGGGTGTGAGTGTGCCGAATGTATGCACTTCCGGAATGTTATGATCCATCAGTCAAGGAAGGGAAGGTGTTCATGAAAGGCGGAAAGACGATGTGGCCCCTGTAAATGATAACTGATGACCAGGAGAAGGGGGTACTGGCACACAGCTGTTGGAAGATTGAACAGTATACTTAAATTACGGCGGATGAGGGGGGGAGGGGCCATGGGGACCCCCTACGATCATCGGTCACAGGCCCTAAAATTGTTGTCGCCATCGGGGGGAGGGGAGGTGCAAATGGTTCTCCACCCACGGAGCCCCAACAACCATCTTTCCGGGGGCCCTTGTCGCTAATACTCTGTTCACTTTTAGACATACGGCATATTACAAACAAGAGATGTTCGGGGCTCCTAAATCGGCGGGGCCCCAGGCGACCGCCTAGTCCGTCTACCGTTAGACCCGCCGCTGGTTCATGACGGTGTTTTTTGTTGTGGAGGTGCATTTTCCTCCTGCCTGCAGCGTATGCATCAGGAAGGAGACAATGTGACAGTATGCAAGTTGCACGCTGGATAGGAGCGGTCCCGCGGCACCGCCATCATTCCGCACATCTGCATGCCCGTCGTGGGTTCTAACCGCGTATGAACCATCCGCCGTAGCAAGGGGTGACTATCCGGCTACGTGGTACTCAAGTCCTGAAAAGGCCGGCATGATCACGAAGGCCATTACGCCAATAGTAATAATAATAATAATAATAATAATAATAATAATAATAATAATAATAAGAATAATAATAATAATAATAATAATAAAAATAATAATAATAATTATAATTATAATTATAGTTATAATTATAATTATAATAATAATAATAATAATAATAATAATAATAATAATAATCATAATAATAATAATAATCATAATAATAATAATAATAATAATAATAATAATAATAATAATAATAATAATAATAATAATAATAATAATAATAATAATAATAATACTAATAATAAAAAATAATAATAATTATAATATAATATAGTAATAATAATAATAATAATAATAATAATAATAATATATAATAATATAATAATAATAATAATAATAATAATAATAATAATAGTAATAATAATAAATAATAAATAATAATATAATAATAATAATAATAATAATAATAATATAATAATAATAATAATAATAATAATAATAATAATAATAATAATAATAATAATAATAATAATAATAATAATAATAATAAATAATAATAAAATAATAATAATAATAAGAAGAAGAAGAAGAAGAAGAAGAAGAAGAACTTAGCATAGCAGTCCACACTCGGGGAAGGTTTTTGTTTTGACTTTGGTGCTGCCGGGTCTATCGCTGTGGCGCGACAAATGCACGGAATGCACTCAACCAAAACATGAACCTACCGATCTGAACCCATTCCAAGGCATTGCCGGTCAATCGGCGTCATGATAACTACTCCAACTCAACAAGCCACCAGATTCTGGACGGACAGGTGCAGCACCATACGCGTACCGTAATAAACAAATCCAGAATCCTCTTTTGTATGGATTCAATTCAAAATGATGTTTCCACTTGCGTCCACTAGCTGAATTAGAAATAAAATGTGCAACATATCCCATTCAAGTTTGCTTCCATCGTATGTCTTTTTAATACCCCCAACAGCAGAGCTGGTCGCAAAGATGGTAATGCCAATCCAATGGTTGTAATGTAGGAGGTAGCGAGATCGAAAATGCATGGACTTTGTAGCCGCAGTGGATGAAAATGTACGCATCAGAATCAAACAGTTTTGGGGTTTCCACACGCACCCACGAAAGCGCGCACGCGAGTACGCATTCACAAACCTCCCCCCCCCCCTTCCGCATGATCCACTACGGCTACCTTATCGGAAGATCGGTTGGTTCAGCTATCTTGCAGCGCATCCTCATCCAAGCGCCAGGCGGGGTCGGGGAGCGAAACATGATAGAGTGAACGGTCACTTTCCCCAAGCTGCGTGTGTGTCGAGACCCGAAAATTTGAGGCAGATTTCGGCACATTAAAAACATCTTTTATTGCCTATATGGTAAAAGATTTTTTAAGGCCCCCCCTATGACAATCGAAGCAGCCCTGACAAGAAAAACGAGATAGTGTGCGGTTGATCGGTCATGCAATCTGTCAAATTTTCAAAAAATACAGTTTGTTTACATTTTGAACCGAACGATAGCTCTCACGATGTACAACGGCGAATGATTAAAAAAAGGCTACTTCGGTGATGAAAATGTTGTGTGTAATGTGTACAATAAACAGCCTAAAAATTATAAATGGTGGTAGAATCGACTTCGCACGCCTGAAAGCCGTTTAGGGTAAGTAAAGCATAGCTAATGTTTGTATATTAAATCAATTAAAGCGGTATTTTCTATGCAGCTGTTGTGCAACCGTGTTGAGCCGGCGATAGTTAGAAAGAGGGAAGAAAGAATGCCCGCAATCAAACTAAACGATGTTTGATCATGGAAAACAAGGTAAGTTGATAGTGAACGTAATCCGCACGGTATCAAAAACTCCTCGCGTTTATTTTTTTTAACCACTGGTTTTTTTCTATAGTTAAAAAGCATACAAAGCTCGCTCGCTGTTGGACGCTTGGACAATTACTTTTACAATCATTCGGTGATCAGTTTGCGAAACGTCTTGCCGCACGCCTGGTACAGGCCCTTCTTGTCCGCGTCGGTATCGATCGTGGACTGATCGTTCGGCAGCGTCAGCATCATCACCTTCATCTGCGGGTAGTTGTGGTACGGCACAGTTCCGGTCGCCATCTCGATCGCGGTAATGCCGAACGACTAGAAGCCGTATCCGTGGTCCCGCTCCATCTCCTCCGGCGCCATCCAGCACGACGTGCCGATAAACGTGTGGTACACCTTCTGCCGCGACATGTCTCCATCGGTGGCGAGCCACGCGCTCATCCGCTATATTTAAGGAGCCGTCGTCGCCGGGCAGTATGATGGCCACCTTGATGTCCACGTAATGAGCAATGCGAAATGTGCACTCAATTGGCAAGCGCACAGCAAGATCCAGCAAACGTTACCGACAGTCTTTGTCGCCGTGAAAATGCTTCTAATGCACGGGTGAGTTGCATTATAACTACAAGCATACGTTTTTTTTTCCTTTCTTTAGTTTCAGCTAATGCCAGACGAACGATCGAATGAATGACTGTGCTTCGGAAGGGAGGTCGTATTACAGATAGCGGTGTAGTGTTGTGATATAGTGATTGTGTGTACATTTAAGGTGTAAAGGGTGATTATGCTAGTAACGTTGTGTAATGTTATGCAGAACAAAATGCAGCATAAATGGCGATAAGCCAGCATTGTTCTAAGGTGCCGGATGTTATACGTTAGAGCCGTTCTTTGTGGTGTGATGTGTTAACTACCTTGCTGCCAGTTATTAGGATTAGGATTAAACCAGTATTAGGATTAGGATATAATTAGGATTTAAACCAGTGCCGTTGAATAAAATGGTGTACAACAGGTTAGAAAACATTCGGTGTATTTTGTTTTGTTTTTTTAAAGCTCTTTCGATTACCTATTACGGAAGCAAATATGTTTCACTAATGTGCAAAAGGTAAGGAATTAGTGATCGCGTTGGTAGGTAATTGCTCGTTTACGGTGTTTCTCCATTTGTATTTATTGTTTCTCGCCCGCTGTGTTTGCTTCCCCATTTCTCATAATGGTGCGTACGTTTCATTAACAATGTGCATTAGATGGTGATGTTACATGATAAGTAAATGTTGAGCGTGTTGGCGGGTTTAAAAAAAATATTTTACTTGTCCTGCTCCGTTGGTTGTCTGGTTGTCTGGCTGGCTGGCTGGCTGGCTGGTTGGATGGCAGAATGGCTCACTGGCTGGTTAGTGCAGACTATGATCGGATGCGCATTTCCCTACGCCGCAGTGCCGGGTGCATCATACGTCGGTGTTGGGTTGCTGTTACTGGGCCGAGCGGATGCGCGTGCACACGTGGGAATAAACGACACGCAACCGTGGTGATATCACAGAAGTATATATTTTGTTCTATTTCATCATAAAAAATTCTTGCCATTAATTTCTCTTTTTAGGTATTTTATATTGCATCGGTACGATTATCGTGTTCAAAGGCTTTTTCGAGAAATGCCAATACATAAATCGGTTAGCTCGTTTATATCGGTTTCTCAAACCCCTGCAAGCAATGGTCAATCATTTCAGTCTTAAACTTTTGACGAACGTAAGTATAAAAAAAACACCTTAATGGATTGATATGTTCAATTCCTACTCATGGCCTACTCATTTTCATTTGGTTGTAAAAATACTGCCTATACATTGTTTCATTTTGGTTTTCTCCCTCTCCATCTATCTCTTGATAGGAATGCCTGGTCGCTAGCTGCAGCTTCCCATCGATGTAGGCACACGATCTTCGAGATTTTACTTCACCTGATCTAGCCATCGCACTCGCTGTGCTTCCTCGCTTCTAGTACCGAACTGAGAGCCGCTCGAACACCTAGCTGCTGGGGCACGAGGCTGCCTTCTTCACAACATGCTCCAGCCATCGCAAACAGCCATGCCGGTGCGCCATATGGCTTCAGTAAGCTCGTGGATAATCATTCGCATCCACACCCCATGCTCGAATTCACCGCCAAAGATGATCCGGAGGATGCGTCGGCCATCGTGTTTCGCCGCTGTCCTTTGCATGCTGTAAAAAACATACCTATTCATCGTCGGCCAATGGTGCAGCACGAGCGCAACGTGATACATCGTGACATCATCCGGAAAACTTGCAGCTGGGGCACGGTGGTGATCTGAAGATAGCTGATTTCGGTTGGTCCGTGTACGAGCCGACCTTGTTCCGGTACGACGCTGTGCGTTTCGCTCGACTATTTATCGCCCTAGATGGTACATGGTCAGCCGCACACAAAAACTGTCGATCTCTGGAATTTGGGCGTGCTGGCTTAAGGCCCCGTTTTTGGCGACCACGTATGAAGAATCGTACCGTAAAATTATGAAGCTGCAGTTTAAGATGCCGCCAGATGTAACGAAGCCGGCGGCCCATCTGATCTCGCGACTGTTCGTTAAGGATCTGGCCAGCCGTATGCCGCTGAAACATGTTGCGTCCATCCCTGCTGCACGTGCACAAAAAGTAAATAGGAATTGCTGCTACCATGTACCATTTATAGTTATGTTCTCACTAAGTATGTTTATAAGATACCTGTACCTTTTAGTTTTTTAAACCCTATCTCTTATAAGAAGTAGTGGTATTTGAATTGAATATGAACAAGGCAAGTGTAATGATAAGTAATGATAATTGTTATTTGTGTGTTCACTCAAATGTTATTATACTTTCTTCATGTTCAACATCTGTTATTATTTCAATTATTAACAATAAAATATGGCAAAATATTTTTTAAGCTATAGATCGTCTTTGTATTGAATGAGTGCAATTGATGGGTTTTGCATTATGATGATCAATACCGTGACCAGCCTCTCGGGATGCCTTTGGTGCCTCAGTTCTGTATAAGGAGAGCGTAGAAGGGTATGGCTATATTCTTTTTCGGCGCTGCCATGCACCTTTCGGTGCAACGATAAGATAGAGTTAATGTTTTTTTTGCACCACTGAAGCACACACCAACCAGCACACACCAACCAGTGATTGGCTATCCGGTTAGGTGATACGAATAAGTCTTGTAAGCATTTATACATAACGTCAGCATGACCACGTTTGTCGGCTGTAGCGGAAATAAAGCATAACAATTATTTATTTGTTACGATATAAATAGGAAGAAAGTGCAACGCTGTGCGGTCCCGTGATACAGTCATCTATTTGTACGACCTAATAACATGCCTGTCATGGGTTCAAAACTCATACCATCCGTCCCCCCGTAGCAAGGATCATCTATCCGGCTGCGTGGTACCAAATCAGTTTCGAAAGCCTGTACAGGTCGACATGTTCGCGTCGTTAAGCCAAAAAGAAAGAAAGTGCTGCGTTGTCGTGATGGATACGGTAAAAGTGCTTCCGTCTTAACAGAAGCTGTTCTATCATCTACCAAAATTGTTGTGTGAGAAATGGAACAGCTTGCAAAAAGGTTTGGTCAGTTTGATTCATGAAAAAAAAAATCAAAAATAGTTAGATGTTTTTACTTCTCTTTTTCCGTTTTGGACATAACTGTTCTCACTAATAGTATGCCTGTACCACTAATTGATTTATCAATGTAATTAAGCTATTGATTGCCCACATCAGGATAGTCAGTCCTATGTATGAGGGGGGGGCGGTCCATACGGGACTTGAGCCCATGACGAGCATGTTG
>NW_024428334.1:0-32020 GCF_017562075.2 Anopheles merus | reverse complement strand
CTTAGTGAAAACAATAACTTTCCAATATACAACCCGGAACCAAATGTGAGAAACCCTAACTTTCTTTTGAGTAAATAAAAAACCAACTCCGATCATGGCAGATCAGATTCGTTCGGACTGTCAGGATAGGACTATGCCCATCCTACATCTATCGAGTTCTCATTCAAAGAGTTTAGATATGTCCCCCTGCCCAAGGTAAGGCCTCTAAACTCCAACGTTTCCAGTAAGGGAAACCTCCTAAAGGTTTCTATGATCGCCTGGACGATCAGTGTCGAACGTCCGCTTCGAAACAGTATCCACCTCATTTCTACTTAATTCGGCAAACTATGACGAAGACACCCTGACCAAACGCGAGTTCAAAATTACTACATGGCAACCGTCCCAAAATCGAACATACCGTGACTATCTCAAAACATACCACATGGCGACCGTAACAGTCATCAAACATTTTACATGGCGACCGTGACCTTAATCTGCAATCGGCGGGCAGAAGTATAAACAAATTATTTGTGACACGTACAACGGTAACGTACAGCAGTGTCGTGCTAACGCATCAAATAGTGTAACAAAAAAAGTGCGTTTTGACCATAACCGGTTATACGACGGATATAAAAGTGTCAAATGTGCAAATTTGTATTGAACAACGCAGCTGGCACAAGTGATCCATATAAAAAACAATCGCTATGATGAGCGATCAAAAGCAAATACAGTGTGGTGTACAAAATGACAACTCATCGAAAAATTAAGTGATGAACCGTTTGAAGGGCGAAAAAAGTGTGATATAAAGCAATTATGTAAAAAAAAAGTGTTGTGACAACCTTCCTCAACGTGCAAAAATGCAACAACATTATGAATAAACCCTTAAGCGATCAGTTTGCAAACTAGAGCTACCTGAAGTGAGGAACATCGCATCGACCCCAAAACTAAAGAAAACGGAAATAATGATGTCATGAGTAATGAGAAGCAGTGCAGTGAAACCATAAGCAATACCTATGTAGAAGTGATGTTCATCTGAAAGGTGATAGAATGAATGGCGAGACTACGGTATACGAGATGTGACTAGTGTGATTGAATGGAACAACCGTTCCCAACGTGGAAGACGAAAAGACAAGGCGAGATCACTGCCCAATCTGGATCGGCAGACGAGAATGGACAAGTATCCCAACCCCGACAAGACATCGAGCGACGACTGATGACACCGTAGAACTTCACATCAAGCACCAATTAAACACCGAGCACCGGTAACGAGCGTTACACCATGAGCAACAAAACAACAAATACATGCTATGTATTTAAACAAGGTACCGTAAATATGCAATTTTACTGATGAGACTGCATAAATATGCAAAAACTATTTGAGAAAATAGAAATATTAGATAGAATTTATGATCAGGTGAAACAGCTGAACAGATGTTATAGGCTTTGCGCGTTAACAACATTAAGGGATAATACTAAGGAATATACGACGAAATACAAGAACTCCTACGAAAGCACGAATGTCGTTATTAAGATGAAATATTAACAAAACTAGTTAAAAAGAGTAGATACGTATACTACGAAATAAATAAGTGCATAAAAATACACTTCGAGAGACATCCAGATTCGTTAAATACGACATTATCAGAGAACCAATTTGACATAACAATAGAAACGATACCTGAGAAAATGGCGGACATTATGGAATTGATTAAAATCACCACTTCTCTCATATCAAAGTATGATGGTAATGAGAAGGATTTGAAAGGTGTGGTGTCAAACTTAAATGTATTAAAGAAAATAGTAAACCAGAAAATAAAGAAAAGCACAAATTGTAGTAGGGGAAGCCCAACTTCAATTGAAGATATAGTTAGCAAATTACAAGACAGGTGCAGCATAAAGTAACACCAGAGATCGTAGTATCAAAATGGACAATACTAAACAGATGGGAACGATAGAAGATTTTGGAAGCGTTATTGAAAAATTAACGCAACAACTAGAAGAGGCATACATGCAGAAGAGATAGCGCCAGAAGTAGCTAGAAAAAAGGCAACTAAATCAGGAATCAGTGCATTGAGTTATGGACTTAAAGATGGCGAGACCAAAATTATAATGAGATCAAGTAAATTCGAAACCTTGCATGAAGCAATAGAGCAAGCGGTAAAGTTGGAGCTAGAAGATAGAACGAAAAGGGAAAGAATGATCAGACAAAGATCCTATATTCAAACGCTACCAGGAACAATAGAGGGTATGAAACAACTACCAGGGAAGGAACAAATTCAACAAATTCTCAAATAATAATAGATATCAGACACAAATCCCACCCAGGTTCCCACCCGCAAAGATATGGAACAGAACAACAACAGAAATAATAATAACTTCAGATATAACAACATAACACTAACAACAACAGAAATCAGCATGCAAATCGACAAAATTATTCCAACAGAAATCAGTACAGTACAATCAAATAGAAATAATAGCAATTGGCAAAATAATCGAGCGCCTATTCATAACACAGTAACAGCCGAAGAACAGAATAATTTTTAGGCCACTCTCAAGTATCAGAAAAATACCCTATACTAACCATAAACACTGATGTAGATAATTTTGTTAAAGTTAAAATAGAAATTGCAAAGGAAATTTATAGCACACTTATCATAGATACAGGAGCAACCGTATCCGTACTTAAAGCTAGTAAATTAAAACCAGGTTGCAAGATCAATACATCTAAAAAATTAACTTTGATAAAGCTCTAGTGACCATGAATCAGAGACTTTAGGTACCGCTATGACAACAATTCACTTTGGCGATTATTCCATTATACACGAATTTCATATAATAGAAGACGTAGAATCCATTTTTTCTGACGGACTGTTAGGAAAAGACTTTATAAAGCACAGATGTATTGTTGATTATGTTAATTGGATGATATACTTCTCATCTGATGACGGATTGATTTCACATCCAATAGAAGACAATGTAAATGGAAATTATATTTACCAAAACGAAGTGAAGTAGTACGAAAAATAACCATACCAAACTTGACAGAGGATTCAATCATCTTATCACAGGAAATCCAACCAGGAGTGTTTTGCGGAAACACAATAGTTTCAAAACGTAATCAGTATATCAAATTCATTAATACCACAGATAAAGATGTTTCTTTTGAAATAAAATCCTATACACCAGAAATCGAACCTTTAAGAGATTATGAGCAGCTACAGAGAAAACCAAACACAGCTAGGGAACGAATTCAGAAAATTCATAACAAAATTCGCATAGAAAATATTCCACAAATAGCAAGAGAAGAATTAGAAAATCTGATCACAAAATTCTCGGATATATTTTGTTTAGAAGATGAACCGGTCTCTACTAACAATTTTTATACCCAGGAAATTTCATTGAAAGATAACATTCCCTCTTATACACCAAACTATAAACAAATACATTCACAAACTGAGGAAATGCAATCGCAGGTAGAAAAGATGTTGAAAAATAACATTTTTGAACATTCTGTTTCGTCATATAATTCACCGATACTATTAGTACCAAAGAAATCAGTTGAAGACAAGAAGAAATGGCGTTTAGTAGTGGATTTTCGGCAGTTAAGCAAGAAAATTTTACCAGACAAATTCCCTCTACCCCGCATAGACACGATACTTGATCAGTTAGGAAGAGCCAAATATTTCAGCACATTGGATTTGATGTCAGGGCTTCATCAAATCAAGCTTGATAAAAATTCCAGAAAATATACAGCTTTTTCCACGCCTACAGGCCACTATCAGTTTACAAGAATGCCATTTGGACTCAACATTAGCCCAAACAGCTTTCAAAGGATGATGGCTCTCGCTATGGCTGGTTTAACACCAGAGCTAGCATTTGTATATATAGATGATATTATAGTTACTGGATGCAGTGCACGGCATCATATCAGTAATTTAGGTAAAGTTTTTAATAGGCTAAGAAAGTATAACCTTAAACTAAATGCAGAGAAATGTTGTTTCTTTAAAACAGAAGTAACGTACTTAGGTCATAAAATAACAGATAAAGGAATTTATCCGGACGACGCGAAGTTTGACACAATTAAAAACTTCCCGATTCCTACTAATGCTGATGAAGCAAGACGTTTTGTCGCATTTTGTAACTATTATCGTAAATTTGTACAGAATTTTGCTAAGATAGCTAAACCTATTAATAATTTGATTAAGAAAGACGTTAAGTTTGCATGGACTTCAGAATGTCAAGCAGCTTTCGATACATTGAAACAAAGCTTACTCTCACCCACAATTTTACAATATCCAGATTTTAAAAAGCAATTCATAATTACGACAGACGCATCGGATATGGCATGTGGTGCAGTGTTATCACAAATAACAGATGGAAACGATTTACCAGTCGCGTTTGCGAGTAAAAGTTTTACACCAGGAGAGAAGAATAAGCCAATTATCGAGAAAGAGCTTACAGCTATACATTGGGCAATTAATTATTTTAAACCTTATGTATATGGACAAAAATTTATAGTTCGAACAGACCATAGACCACTAGCTTACTTATTTGGTATGAAAAAGCCTACTTCTAAGCTTACTAGAATGAGGCTAGATTTAGAAGAATTTGACTTTGAAATAGAATATTTAGCAGGTAAAGCTAATGTTGCGGCATACGCACTATCAAGAATAATCCTTAACTCGGATGACCTAAAGGCATCAATACCAAAATCCAAAACGATTTTAATGGTTAATACGAGAGCCATGATTAAGAAAAATAACGTGAAAACTGATCCAAACAAAGATAAACCAATCGCAACAACAGGGATTGATCACCCCGCGATGTGGAAAACAGATAGACCTTCAGAAGTGAGAAAGGTATTGAAAATATGTACGCAGAAAAATAAGAACAACAATGAATTCATTATATACAACCATTCATATGGTAAAGCAATAGGAAAATTTCTTTTGAGAAAAGATGTAAATGGAAGTCAAGCATTAGAGTTTGCTCTTCTAGAAATGTGCAAAATCGCGAAACAATATGGAAGAAACAAGCTAGCATGGTCAGAAGAAGACCACTTATTCAAAGAATATTTCCAACAAACTATTAAGGAAATCGCCAATAGAGCCATTACCAAGTTTGAAATAATCCTGTTTACTCCAACTAGATGGATAACAACAGAGAAAGATAGGCTGAGAATAATTTCAGATTATCATATGACCCCTTCGGGAGGACATATAGGCCAGTACAGACTGTACCAGAAAATAAGGGAAAAATACAAATGGAAAAATATGAAAGATGATATCAAGAAATACGTACGAAATTGCAAGGCATGCATAGTTAATAAGACGACTAGACATACTAAGGAAGACACATGTAACTACAACACCGACAAAACCTTTCAACATAATATCAATCGACACAGTAGGACCTCTAACAAAAACTAACAAAAACAACAGGTATGCAATAATCATACAATGTGAGTTAACGAAATACATCGTAGTAATACCTATCCATAACAAAGAAGCAAATACTATAGCAAGAGCATTGGTAGAAAACTTTATTCTTACATTTGGAACATTTATCGAATTAAAATCAGATCAAGGACTAGAATATAACAATGAAATATTACACAAAATCTCACAAATCTTAAAAATCAAACAGACCTTTAGCACAGCTTACCACCCACAGACAATAGGATCATTAGAAAGAAATCATAGATGTCTAAACGAATACCTAAGAAGTTATACAAACGAACATCATGATGACTGGGATGATTGGACAAAATTTTACGAATTTGTTTACAATACAACAGATCACACTGACACAAACTACACACCATACGAACTGGTATTCGGAAGAAAGGCGAATTTACCACAAGATATATTCAAAACAAAAATAGAACCAGTTTATAATATTGACCAATATTATTTCGAAATGAAATATAAACTCCAAAAATCAAACGAAATAGCTAGAGAAAATTTGATAAAAGCAAAGAATAAATAAAGATATATTACCACTCATTATAAAGATAGGAGATCAGGTATATTTGGAAAATGAAAACAGAAAAAATTAGATCCAGTCTACTGAAACGACTAAACTACTTTTTCGGAAACGCACAGCACTACTTCTATTGTTAAATAAATTAAATATTCCTACTGCAACACTTTATTTAACCTCCACTTAAATCCACCACCAGAATGAGAATGAGTCCACGAAAAATGTTCGCGTCTTCCTCAACCGCCATCGCTCCGCCGAACCTCCGATCCACGAACCCCGCACAGTAGCCGTCGATTTTGATAAGGCCGCCTTAAGACGCGTCTACACGTATCTTGTCGATATCTACATCTAAACGAAGCTTATCTGATCGATATTTTCTTATCGTAGCGGCCGAGGTCGCTACATGTCATTACGCCTTTTTTTGTTTTTGTTTTTGTAACGAAAGCAAGCAAATTTTAATCGGTTGATTTTTTTTTTTTCAACTATGTTGCTATCTTGTTGGTGTGCAATTGCTATTTCATTTCCGTTCCGGCTTTCATCCTCGTGCTCAGCTCTCGACTAACGTGTTGATACATTTTCGCAATCATCCTCGTGGCTTATTATCATCTCTCGCAACCTAAGTATACAGATCGACAAACTGAGTTCGCTGCTCTTATTGTTTCGTCTTATTTTTTAGGTGCTGTTCTAATAATTGCCTGTCTTGTGCTTGTGTGCCTGTGTGCCCGCCGTAACCTTTGTGTGGTACAATTTCTGGGGGAGCATTCGATACACCTCGTTATTATCGTAACAAGACCATCCGCTCAACCGCGCCAGATCAACCTATGAATAACATTTACTCCTAATGTTTTTCGTTTTCTCAATCAACTCGAGATTGTATGCTTCGGTGCCTTTCGTTTTATCTAGTGCGTCCAGTGTAATGTGCATTCCGTGGACAGTATAGGCGATATATTTATGTGTAGGTTCCTAAGTGTTACAGCTAACCTTTTTTTTCAATTATCCTTACTTCTAATTATACAAATTCCACATGGATATATTTAAAAACTATATAATAAGATTAAATAATTCGCGATTTTCAATGCTTTCCGGTTATATAAACTTACCTCACTATATGAGTGTTAAAATATATCCATTTACATGTTATCGTAATGCTAAAAGTACTATGATAGAATTCCTAGCTATTCCCTGTTCTTCATCTGCTCCATTATTACCCTAATCTACCCTATCTTTACATAAATCTAGCACAAGGCATTTCCTCCTTGCGATTGCCTTATCCCGGGCATACTCGGGGACAAACCTGTTTGATTAAATCACTCGTTGAACCTTTTTAATCGGTTATTATGTATCTTTTCTAACTTCTTTCCATTTTTAATGACACACGTTTGCTCACTGGGAATGTCTACGACCTCATATGGTCCTCTCCATATCCCTTGTAACTTTTGCCCTACACCTGTCTGAATATTCCTGACTAACACCATCTCCCCCCACATAGGTTGCCATTCAATTGCGTTTCGGTCATATTTTTGTTTCCGTTTTTCTTTTGATTCAATCAAGTTTTTTCTTGCTATCTCGTGTATCTCTGTAAGTTTTGTTTTCATTTCTTGGCTAAAGTCGGTATACGTTCTTTTGCAACCCCTTTCCTTGTATATCGATGAAGGCAACCTAGCTTTTCTACCAAAGACTAATTCGTATGGAGTAAATCCCGTTGAAGAGTTTGTAGTAGTATTATATTCCATGGCAAAATATGGTAAAAACCTATCCCATATTTCATAATATTTTCCACCAAACTGTCTCAAATATATTTTTAGCTCCCTATTTGCTCTTTCCACTATGTTTCCTTGGGGATGATAGGCAGAGGTATTGATTTTTTTAATCTTTAAGAGTGAACAAACATCTTTCATAACTTGGCTCATGAAATTAGTCCCTTGATCCGTGACTAATTCGTTAGGAGCACCCGTAAAACAAACAACATTTTCTACAATTTTTTCTGCTACAGTTGTGGCTTCTTGATTTGCCATAGGTGTCACTATAAGGTATCTCGTTAGATCATCTTGCATAACTAGCCCATACTTATTTCCCTTCTCCGATTCAGGTAGTATCACAATATCCATATATATCTTTTGAAAAGGAAACGTTAATGTGGTTGTAATATTCATAGGGATTTTGTTATACTTCCCAATTTTGTCCAGTTAACACGACTTGCAACTTCTAACGTATCCTTCTATATCCCCATCCATTCCTGACCAGAAGAATAGCTCTTTGATTATTTTTTTCATCCTTCTCACACCTACATGTCCACCTAATGGTGCATCATGAAATTCTTTTAGAACTGTTTCAATTTCACCTCTTTCAACTTCTATCCTCTCTGAATCCTTAATGTAATTTTTAAATTTGGCTTTGACTATGTTTTTTGTTTGCTCCAACTTTTGTTTTCTTTCTATTCCCCTGTCGCTAGTTTCATTTTCTACCTCTATTTTTAATAGATTCTTCTTGAGTGTTCTTCTTGTGGAGTATGATCTAGGAGTTCTATTTTCTGTTCTTGTTTGGGTTTACAAAATTGTATTTTTTTCTCTTGTTGTCTTGTGACCACAGCAACCGTATTACTGATTTTGCCTGTTTGTTCTTCGGTTTGCTTTATCTCTGGGAGTCTTGATAGAAAATCAGCAACCACATTCTCCTTCCCTTTCTTATACCTTATTTCGCACTCTAGGCCTTGGAGTCTTAATCGTAAACGGGACAAGATTGGGGAATTGTTTTTGGGTCCCGTAAACGGGACAAGATTGGGGAAAGCCGCCATATCGACACTAATGCTCTATGGTCGGAATATATAATAAATTTCTGGCCATAAATGTAATGCTTAAAGTGTTCAACTGCCCAAACAATTGCTAGCAATTCCTTTTCTATTGGATGATACCGTTTTTCAGCCCCTATAAGGGATCTACTTGCATAGGCAATTGGTCATTCTATCGTTTTTTCATTAGATAGCACCGCCCCAAGGGCGTAATCACTTGCGTCAGTAGTAATGACGAAAATGTCTGTAAAATTTGGTCTCAATAACAAAGGTTCAGAAATGAGATATTGTTTAAGTGTCTTAAAGGCTTCATCACACTTTTCATCCCATTTAATATTTAATATAATAATAATAATATTATAATAATATTTTTCTTTAAGAGTTCGTGCAACGGTTTACGAATATCAGAAACATTGGGAATGAATTTCCCATAAAAATTGATAGTTTCCAAAAATGAACGTAACTGTTTAAGGGTTTTGGGTGTTGGCATTTCTAATATTACCTTAATATTTGCTCGGGTGGGTTTGATTCCGGATTCATTTACAGTGTGACCCAGATATGTTATTTCCTTATGCAGGAGTTTGCATTTTGAAGGTTCTATTTTGAGGTTATGTTGTTTCAATCCATCCAAAACTTTAATCAGTTTTTAATGTGTTCCTCTCTTGATTCACCAAACACCACTATATCATCCAAATATACGAACGCTTTAACCGGTTGAATAGTATAAAGTACCGTATTCATGAGCTTTTGGAACGTGGAGGGACTGTTTTTGAGGCCCATCGGCATTCTTAAAAATTCGTAATGTCCCTTTGACGTAGAAAAAGCTGTTTTTGGCGCATCTTTAGGAGCAATTGGTATTTGAAAAAATCCAGATTTTAAATCAATTGTTGAAAAGTATTTACTATTACCAATGTTATCCATTATTTCCTCTATACGAGGTGTTGGATATATGAAGGGTTTTGTTATCAGATTTAGTGCGCGAAAATCAACAACAATGCGATATTTTTTTTCCCCATCAATATCCGATTTCTTCGGTATGCACATCATGGGCGCATTCCAAGGGCTTTTGCTTGGTTCTATGATATTTTGATTTAACATTTCTTCAATATGTTCATCTATAATATTATTTACTGCTACTGGAAATCGGTATTGCCTTTTATAAATCGGAATATTAGAACTTGTTTCTATTTCGTGCATTACTGCTTGGGTATAGGTTAAATGATCCCCAGGCAAGTAGAAAATATCGTTGTATTTACTAATTATTTGTTTAATACTGTTCTCCATTGAGATATCTAAATGATTTAAATTTATCCTTTTCATTAATTCTGCCAGTCGTGCTGATCCGACTAATTTCCCTCGTTTGATCGTATCGAATAAATCGCAATCTGCCTGTTGTTTTTCGACACATGGGAGCAATTCAAAATTTCCCTCTTGAATGTTACTGTCATTCTCCTTTTGTTGACTAACAGTATCTTGCAACAAATTTTTTTTTCCATCCAATTCCTCCTTCTCTCCTTTTGTATATACTTGCTTCTTCAGAGTAATTGTCTGGAAGCCTTTCCCAATGACAATTGTGTACATTTTTAAAAAATTCTGCCCCTATTATACCAGGGACGCTAAGTGTTTCAATTATGTAAAATTTTATGCGGTATAACGATTTTCCAATTAATAAATCAACAAACATCGAACCCATAGTGTCGGATAAAGTTCCATTAAAGCTAGATAATTTTACCTTATCACTGTAGTCCATCTGACCAAGCTGTTTTGCTGAATTAAAACTCAAGGTATTAAAACACGCTCCCGAATCAATTAGATATTCAATTGTTGTTGTATGCGAATGACGTGATAAAATTTTGACCATTAGTTTACTATCATTTGTAGCCTCTATATCAAGAGTCTCGTGTTCTCCCTTGATGCTACTATTTGATGTTTGTTCTGTATGTTCCACAATTTTACAAGTTTGATAAAAGAAAAAAATATTTTGATCGTTGGGAACACTGGTATTTTTATTTTGATTAACCCGTGTTCCTTGCTATAGTTTTTTGGACGCGTGTTTGTATTAAATGGTTGGTGGTTATATGTGTTAGCATGCAAGTTGTGTTGATCAGACCCGTGTGGAAAATTATGTGGATGTGTTGAATACTGTGTGTTATTGTGTCTATATGGTGTGAAATATCTTCTAGGATGTGAATTATTATGATTAAAGTTAGAAGAATTTGAATTGTATGTGGTGCTGTTGTGTTGCGGTGGCCCAAAATTATTTACTCCTGAATGATTAATATTACTGTTAATAGTGTCACAGCGTAATCTACTATTATTGTTGAATTCTACATGGTTTCCAATCCATTTTGCGTGGTTTGGCTATTTAAATTTGTATCATTATCGGTATTTGGGCATATATTTGTTAGTAAGGTATTGTTGGCATTTGTTTCAAAAATGTGCAAGCGGTTCAATCTTTGCTCAATTTTTCGGATATGTTCGAGTTGTATTACTTCCTCCTGGAGATATTCTAAAAGCTCATCAAAACCAAGATGTTTATCAGTTCTGGCAAGCGTTTGTAATTCCGGATTACTTCTCAATCCTGCCAAGAAGTGTATTTTTAGATTTTTTAGAGCATAAGAATCTTCCGTATTTGCTGCATCATTGCTGATAATACACTCTTTTAGCTTGATTGCCCTTTCCTTGTAGTCCGAGAAAGGTTCATTGACCTCTTGCCGCAGCGTCTCGACTTGTTGGAAAATGGCTTCCAAGCTAAACTTTTCACTGAACACTTTTATCAGATTCGCTTTTACGTTGGCCCAATTGTCATCTTTAATACGGTTAAAGTAACTAGCCGCATTTCCCTTCAACTTGAACATCACCGTTCGTATCAAATCTTCTTCCGATTCTCCTTCCGGAATGTGATTCGCAAAATAGTGTATTTGGTACAAGAAACCGTCCAGATCTTTTGCCGCTCCGTTATATTCCGGAATGCATAGCATTGCCCTTTCGATCGGAAATTCATAAGCCATATTTGAATTCGTACCGTTTAAAGCTCTTTCAATTTCGACACTTTGGTTTAATAACTCTGCTTTGAGGATCTGGAGGCGTTCCTTGTAGCTGTATTGGCGATTTATGCAAGATTCACTAACTGCTGTTGAGTTTAAGTTTTGTGTTGGTTCGAATACACAAATTTCCGACCTATTACCCGTATTAATTTGAACCGCTCTATTTCTTAGTGTCAACACCTTATTGTTCATCACCTTAAGTAATATATATGTATATAATGCTGTCATAACCAGCACGTACAGCAAGTTATCGTATGAGCC
The DNA here is from genome assembly GCF_017562075.2 of Anopheles merus. Taxonomy (NCBI): domain Eukaryota; kingdom Metazoa; phylum Arthropoda; class Insecta; order Diptera; family Culicidae; genus Anopheles; species Anopheles merus. Next base: position 19,960 of record NW_024428334.1, on the reverse strand, counting down.
AACCTGACAGGAGATAGCTGTCAAGAACCGTCAAACGGGGGAATGGGAGAAAAGTGCGCCAAGAAAAGCAGCGTCACCTTGCACACACGAAGAACGTTTGTAAGCAGAATACCACGGAAATAAAAGTTCATACATCATAATTACGATAAATTGGCGACGAGGAAGAACGAGCATTACGCGTGCTACATTGCTCATAGAACAAAGCCGTACAAATCGAAACTGTACTGTGTTTGTATTTATGGCATCTCCACCAAGGGAAGCTGGTTCTGCTGCTTATTCAATCATCACCCGCTCCGCTGCAAAGGCTGCTGATGCTGATAACTCTACCGAAACTCTTCCGCCGATAAATCCAGCGGGCATTGGTTGTTCTTTTGCTGCTGCTGCGGCTGCTGCTGTTGCTACTGCTACTGTTGATCCTTCTAATACTGGTCTTACAAGATCCGACAATACTGCTGAAATTACAACTGCTACTGCTACAAAGAAGATGTCGGGAATGTTCGTGTTTGAACCATTCGACCCAACAAACTGCAAAATCCAAAGATGGTTAGAAAGACTACAGATTGCTTTCAAAATTCATCGTGTTCCCGAAGAAGACAAACGCGATTACCTCCTTCATTACATGGGTAGTACGACGTACGATGTATTGTGCAACAAGCTAAAGAATGATGAACCGCAAACAAAAACGTTCGAAGAAATTGTTGCCATCCTCAAAGAGCATTTTAATCCAAATCCATTGGAAATTTTGGAAAATTTCAAGTTTGCAAACCGAAAACAACGCGAAAATGAATCACTGAGCACATATTTCATGGAATTAGAAAAGCTTGCTCAAACTTGTAGTTTTGGCGATTACCTTGACAAAGCCTTGCGAAATCAATTCGTGTTCGGACTTCAAAACCGTGCGATACAATCGCGGCTGCTCGAGATACGAGACCTGACATTGGCTAAAGCAAAGGACATAGCTTTCGGCATGGAAATGTCTAACCGAGGTACAGATGAGATACAAGGCACCGTTACTCCATATCCAGTTCAGCACATCATTGCTGCGAATAAAAAGAAAAGCAAGCCGGCGTCAACTCAACGGAAAGTAACTTGCTATCGGTGTGGGGATGGAGACCATCTTGCGGATAAGTGCCGACACTTGAAGACAATTTGCAATCATTTCAATAAGATGGGGCATCTTGCAAAAGTATGCCGGACAAAAGTAAATCGTTCGAGTGTACACACACTAGAATGCAGCTCTGAGCTTCCCGCAGACGATGACGCCAACATCGTGGACGTGTTCAACATGAGAACAATACAAAATATGGCTGGTAAGTTTTTGCTAGAAATGGAGATTTCCGACAGAAAACTTATTTTTGAGGTGGACACTGGCTCTCCAGTATCCCTTATTAGTAACAGGGATAGATTAAATTATTTTCCTAACATAATAACAAAAAAAGTAACGTCAAATTGAAAAGTTATTGTGATGGTGTGATAAATGAGCTAGGTGAAATCAAGGTGAAGGCTATAATTAATAGTGTAGAAACTTTTTTACCACTACTTGTTACGGAATCAGAAAGGAATCCTCTGCTTGGGCGTAACTGGATAAAGACTATAAATTTAAACCTAAACGAATTTCTAAAAACCAACTATGAAGTATCCTATTGCTCCTCGGAAAAATCTACTACAAGCTCAAATTTAGAAAACCTATTCAACAAATATCCCAAAGTGTTTAGTTCAGGATTAGGAAAAATTGAAAATTTACAAGCTTCATTAGCTCTACGTCAAGATGCAAAGCCAGTTTTCTTCAAGGCTAGGCCTGTCGCATTTGCGGTGCGGGATGCTGTGAGCAAAGAAATTGATAAACTAGTTTCAGAAAATGTCCTGGAAAAAGTGGATCATTCCGAATGGCTACTCCTATTGTACCAGTAAAAAAATCGGGAGGGAATGTTAGATTATGCGGGGATTATAAAATCACGGTAAACCCAAATTTAATGATTGACGAACGCCCGCTTCCGACTGTAGAAGAATTATTTGCAAATGTGGCCGGGGAGACAAATTTTCAAAAATAGATCTCTCCCAAGCTTATCTTCAATTGGAGGTAAACCCTTGTTGTCGCGAAATATTAACATTATCGACACATAAAGGACTATTTCGCCCCACTAGATTGATGTATGGAGTAGCATCGGCCCAAGCAATATTTCAAAGGTTGATTGAGCAAATCCTCCAAGGCATACCGGGGGTGACTGCATTCATTGATGATGTTGGAACATTTATAAGGTTCCACGGCACTGTCAGCGTTATGAGGGACAAAAACATATAAATAGGTGAAAGGTGTCAACTTTCGGCCTTTTCTCTAACACGATTTCGACCAGTGTAGAATAAAAACTAATTTTTTGGCACTCGTCCACCAGCCTAAAAAATTTGGTTATTAATTTCATGTTAGAAATTCTAACATTCCAACAAATTATTTCGATCAAACTATACTGCCTTTATAACCGCGTAACAACACCGAAAAATCCGTGTTCGCATTATTCCGTGTAGTGGCAAATTTGCAGTGCAAGTAAGACAAGATGGAAAACCAGCAGGAGGTGTGCAGGGCAGTACAGGAGTGCAACTTTACACCGATCGTGAATCCGGATACGAGGCGTGAAGGAGTTCAAGTAACCAGGGCGTCGAGCTCGATTCCGGAAAGTGAGAGTACGCGGCAATCCCCTTTGGAAGCGAGCACGAGCCAGAGCAAATTGGAAAGGCAGGTGCAGGGCGAGACAATGAGGGATGCTGAATCCAAGATACCAGCAGTGCACACGGGCTGCTCGGGTGAGTCTTACCATAGCCACGAAGGCGAGACGGGAAGCGAAAGGAAGATAGTGAGTGAAAGTTTACGCATGTCTACGGACCAACGACGCCAACGAATGGCTGAAATCGAACAAGAATTCCGTGAGCTTCGCGAGCTTCTCGAACTCGAGAAAGCGGAAGAATGGTGCCGGGAAAAAGGATCGTTTGGGGGCGCCAACATCAAAACCGCTGAATTCCGAGGGTCGCGCTGATCGAGAAGCGTTTGAAGAATGGATTCTTGCCATGAAAAGTTCGATGAGGCGAACCCCACAAAAAGAAAATGGCTTGGCTAGAGGTCAAAACCCTTCAACCCGAGGGCAGCGAGTGACGTACTGTGATGGCTACGGAACGACGTCACTAGCGCAAGGGCCGTGTGATAAGCGCACGCCCTACGGTGGGATGCCCTATGATGAACGCACCATGTATCATGAACGCGCGACGTATGATGACCGTGCCACTTACAATGAACGCGTTACCGCTAACGAGCGCGCGGCATATGATGACCGTGCCACTTATAATGAACGCGTTACCACTAACGAGCGCGCGTTGTATGAAGAACGTAAGGGTTATGGTACCAGCGATATTTTTGAACGAAGAGGAACGGGTGTACCCCGCGAATCAGGACCATCCTTGTACACTACACACACTGAACCGCACACATCATACGCAAACTACACACAGCACGCACCACAAAACACTTTTTTGAACCACTCACAAATAACTGCACGGCAGGGTTTCCCGCGGGATTTACCTACGTTCGCAGGATCAGTTGAAGAGTGGCCACGTTTTATCTCCACCTACACCCGTACCACCATTGCCTCCAATTATTCGGACGACGAAAATTTAGTGAGGTTACAACATTGCCTGAAAGGTGCAGCACTAGACGTTGCCGGGCACCTGTTGCTGTTCCCGGGCGGGTTGAGTGAAGTAATCAGCACGTTGAAGGCCAGGTATGGAAGATCAGATTTGATTGTGGATCGAGCGGTAGAGAGTGTTAAACGGCTACCCGCCCCTAGAATGGAGAAATTGGACACGATTGTAGAATTCGGGTTCGCAGTGAAGCGTTTGATCGCGACGGTCCAAGTATCGGGACTGGTAGGCTACATGTACGACGTGGTGTTGCTTAAGGAGCTCACGAGGAAGCTGCCTCCAGTACTATCTATTGAGTGGGCTCGATTGAGAAAACGATCACACGAAGTGAACATCTTCTTGTTTGGACGATGGATTGGAGAATTGGCGGACGATCTCTGTGGGATCATTGATATGCCCGACACTGATGTGGGCAAAGGCATTCATCAGGCTCGACCCAACCAACAGCAACCTCCACGTACGACAGCTGGGCCGAGCTATCGATCCGGAATGGGACGTCCAAGCAACGCGTACTGCAACACTAACGTTGTGCAGGTAGACCGCTCTACCGGCAACTCTTTGGTTGACCTTCCATCGTCGGTGTGTATCCTGTGCGGAGGTACATGTGGTTCGCTGGCCAGTTGCATCCCAACTCGCAGCCGATTTTGCACATCTGAAGGGCTTACCGCTGGAATCGTATGCCGATGTAGCCCCACGCATCTTGATCGGCGTTGATAATTGGGAATCCTGGGACAACCGCTGAAAAGTTTAGAAGGAAGAAATGACGAGCCAGTTGCGTCTAAGACCCGTTTGGGATGGGTCCTGGGAGGGCCGTGCTCGGTAGCGACCGCCACGCCAAAAACATCCCTACCGTTGTTCCATATATGTTCATGCGACGACTCTGATGAAACACTCAATGCTGCAGTAAAAGAATACGTCGCTTTGGAATCTATCAGCATCGATAAGACTGTGGACGTAAGGCATTCCAAGGACAACGAACGTGCCTTTTTGCTATTGGAGCGGGACACAAAATTCGATGGGTGGCGTTATGAAACTGGTCTCCTGTGGCGCTACACCGACATCAAGCTGCCATGCAACAAAGCTGCCGCGTTAAAAAGGTATGAGTGCCTGCAACAAATAATGAAAAAAGATCCCATTTTAGCAGAAGCAGTTCGTGAAAAGATGGAGGACTACAAGAGGAAAGGCTATATAAGACGCTTAACCGAAGACGAATTGGACAAAAGATACGACAACGATTGGTACCTGCCCATCTTCCCTGAAACCAACCCGAATAAGCCTGGAAGGATACGGATGGTTTTCGACGCAGCAGCAAAGGTACGTGGAGTCTCACTAAATTCATTCCTTCTAGCTGGGCCAGACATGTTAGCCGGTCTGCTTGCTGTCCTGTGCAAGTTTAGAGAGTATCGTGTGGGGATAGTAGGAGATATCCGCGAAATGTTTCATTGCGTGGGCGTAAAAAAGGAAGACCAGAGAAGCCAAATCATATTTTTGGAAGGCGACGATCACGAGGCTAACCCGGTTGTTTACGTCGTTACCGTAATGACGTTCGGAACATCTTGTTCGCCGAGCTCTGCACAATATGTGAAGAACCTAAACGCAGACCGGTTCGAGAAGGAGCATCCCCGCGCAGTCGAGTGCATCAAGGGCGAACACTACGTTGACGATATGCTGGCCAGCGTAGAAACTGAAGAGGTGGCTAGCGATTTGGCAAAAACAGTCCGCTACATCCACGCCAGCGGAGGCTTTGAAATCCGCAACTGGGTTTCGAATTCGTCGATGGTTGTGGCATCATTGCAAGAAACGTCGTGTACTGAGAACAACGTCAACATGGAATGCGGCTCCACAACAGAGAAGGTGCTAGGTATGTGGTGGGATACTGTATCCGATTCATTTACCTTTCGGCTATCTCCGAAGTATGATCGAGACCTATTAACGGGAGAAAAAACGGCAACAAAACGAGAAATCCTTCGAACACAAATGAGCCTATTCGATCCGATGGGCCTACTAGGTCATTTTATCATGTATTTGAAGATTCTCCTTCAAGAAATCTGGCGTAGCGCATACACCTGGGATCAGCAACTCGACGGGCGAATAGCCGAAAAATGGGCAACATGGTTACGAGTTCTTCCGGAAGTCGAAAAGGTATCAGTGCCAAGGTGCTATCGAAAATTATGCACAACACAGGCAAATGTACAACTGCACGTATTTTGCGACGCGAGTGAAAGCGGGACGGCGGCGGTGGCCTATTTCCGTTTTGAAGAGGAGGAGAATGTAGAAAGTATTATCGTGGGTTCTAAGACGCGTGTACCACCACTAAAGTTTTTATCCATTCCTAGACTCGAGCTACAAGCAGCGGTTATAGGTGCTAGATTGGCTGATACCATACGTCAAAGCCATAGAATGGCAATAAGTCGGACGACCTTCTGGACGGATTCACGAAATGTGCTTAGTTGGCTACACTCCGATCATCGACGGTATAGCCAGTTCGTGGCGTTTCGTGTAGGGGAACTCCTCGAAACCACAAATGTCAACCAGTGGAGGTGGACCCCGACCAAGCTCAATGTTGCAGACGACGGCACCAAGTGGACTAAGGTACCAGACTTATCGCGAACTAGTCGATGGTTCTCTGGCCCTGAGTTCCTTAAACATCCCGAGTCTGATTGGCCAGCAAAGGAAACACCGATGAGCGACACTACTGAAGAAATACGGAAGAGTATATGCGTCCACAAAGCTATCCAGCAGTTCATTCGGTTCGACCGCTTCTCTAAGTGGAAGAGAGTATTGCGGGCGACAGCATTTGTCATACGGTTCACCAAGAAAACACGATCAACGACGGACAACACGTTCAAAGGACCACTTACTCAGGAGGAGCTGGCGGAAGCAGAGGTGATCTTATTGAAAACCATACAACGAGAGGCCTACTCAAACGAGATCGAAAGTCTACAAAAACCGGCCCCGAGGGCGCATCCATGGAAAAAAGGGATAGATAAAGGTAGCTCACTTTATAAAGTATCAACGGTAGTCGTCAGCCGCGGAATATTAAGGGTCGGAGGACGGCTATCTGAATGCATTGATATCAGCGAAGAATTACGTAACCCAATTATTATTCCCGGAAATCATCGGGGAACGTACTTGCTGATGCAGGAATACCACGAAAGGTACATGCATGGCAATCACAGCACGGTGATTAACGAGATACGGTCGCGGTACTACATTCCGAAGTTATTAGGAGAATATCGCCGAGTAAGGAGAGCATGTCAGCACTGCAAAGTAAAAAACGCACGACCGGAACGTGCCTTCTCAACGTGTAGCAGTAGGACAACCTTCTTTCTCATTCACAGGTGTTGATTATTTCGGACCGTTCCTAGTCGCTGTAGGAAGGCGCGTCGAAAAGAGATGGGGCGCAATATTCACCTGCCTCACAACCAGAGCCATACACCTGGAGATGGCCCATTCTCTCAACACTGCGTCATGCATCATGGCTATCCGAAGGTTCATTGCGAGCCGCGGAACTCCTTTGGAGATAATCAGCGACCTGGGGACAAATTTCGAGAGCTGGGTGCGGCTTTGAAATCGGTCAACCAGGAGGAGCTAATGGCAGCGTTTTGTGGACCGAACATGAAGTGGACTTTCAAACCGCCGGGAGCCCCACATTTGGTGGGTGCTGGGAGCGGCTAGTTCGGTCTGTAAAATCGGTGCTGGAAAAATTCGATCTGCCACAACGACCAACGGACGAGGACGAAGGTAGCGTCAACCTTTGCGGAAATTAAAACTATTATTAATTCCAGACCCCTCACGTACGTGCCGCTGGACAACGAGATGGCTGGACCGATCACTCCTAATCATCTACTGCTAGGGAGTTCGAACGGAAGCAAGCCCTCTAATGCCCTCTAATTGTGGTTGACAACACACTTCCGCGCAACTCGTGGCCCAAAGGACGCGTCAAGTCCGTCGTGTGCGCCAAGGACGGTCAGGTCAGACAGGCGACCGTGGAAACAAGCAGCGGAATTTATGTGAGACCTGCGCATAAAATAGCAGTATTAGATATAGAACGAAAGTAATTACTTACCTAGCAAGCAGACCGCATTACGCAACCACGTTATCAGAACGGAAGGTAAACAAGGCTGACAGTTAGGATATCGTGAGACGACAACATAATTGATCTAGATCAATATAACAACGTCTCACCCGGGGGACAATGTTGGAACATTTATAAGGTTCCACGGCACTGTCAGCGTTATGAGGGACAAAAACATATAAATAGGTGAAAGGTGTCAACTTTCGGCCTTTTCTCTAACACGATTTCGACCAGTGTAGAATAAAAACTAATTTTTTGGCACTCGTCCACCAGCCTAAAAAATTTGGTTATTAATTTCATGTTAGAAATTCTAACAGATGATATTCGGATGCATTTACAAAGATTGGAAGAAGTTTTGAAAAGATTGGAAAAATACAATTTAAGAGTAAATAAATCAAAATGTTGCTTTTTCGAAGACCAGATAGAATATTGCATATATGTAGTAGATAAGCATGGCATACATAAACTGATTACGAAAATTAAAGCCATACAAGATATGCCTATCCCAAGAAACAAAGATCAGATACGTTCGTTCCTGGGATTAATTAACTATTGTGGTCGTTTCTTCCCACATTTAAGTACAGTTATTTATCCTCTGAATAATCTCTTAAAGGATGAAATACCTTATGTTTGGGACGAGCATTGCAATAAAGCATTTACCCATATGAAAAAGGAAATGTAAACTGAAAGAGTGTTAGTTCATTATAACCCTAATCTTCCTAATCAAAAACATCCCTACCGTTGTTCCATATATGTTCATGCGACGACTCTGATGAAACACTCAATGCTGCAGTAAAAGAATACGTCGCTTTGGAATCTATCAGCATCGATAAGACTGTGGACGTAAGGCATTCCAAGGACAACGAACGTGCCTTTTTGCTATTGGAGCGGGACACAAAATTCGATGGGTGGCGTTATGAAACTGGTCTCCTGTGGCGCTACACCGACATCAAGCTGCCATGCAACAAAGCTGCCGCGTTAAAAAGGTATGAGTGCCTGCAACAAATAATGAAAAAAGATCCCATTTTAGCAGAAGCAGTTCGTGAAAAGATGGAGGACTACAAGAGGAAAGGCTATATAAGACGCTTAACCGAAGACGAATTGGACAAAAGATACGACAACGATTGGTACCTGCCCATCTTCCCTGAAACCAACCCGAATAAGCCTGGAAGGATACGGATGGTTTTCGACGCAGCAGCAAAGGTACGTGGAGTCTCACTAAATTCATTCCTTCTAGCTGGGCCAGACATGTTAGCCGGTCTGCTTGCTGTCCTGTGCAAGTTTAGAGAGTATCGTGTGGGGATAGTAGGAGATATCCGCGAAATGTTTCATTGCGTGGGCGTAAAAAAGGAAGACCAGAGAAGCCAAATCATATTTTTGGAAGGCGACGATCACGAGGCTAACCCGGTTGTTTACGTCGTTACCGTAATGACGTTCGGAGCATCTTGTTCGCCGAGCTCTGCACAATATGTGAAGAACCTAAACGCAGACCGGTTCGAGAAGGAGCATCCCCGCGCAGTCGAGTGCATCAAGGGCGAACACTACGTTGACGATATGCTGGCCAGCGTAGAAACTGAAGAGGTGGCTAGCGATTTGGCAAAAACAGTCCGCTACATCCACGCCAGCGGAGGCTTTGAAATCCGCAACTGGGTTTCGAATTCGTCGATGGTTGTGGCATCATTGCAAGAAACGTCGTGTACTGAGAACAACGTCAACATGGAAATCGGCTCCACAACAGAGAAGGTGCTAGGTATGTGGTGGGATACTGTATCCGATTCATTTACCTTTCGGCTATCTCCGAAGTATGATCGAGACCTATTAACGGGAGAAAAAACGGCAACAAAACGAGAAATCCTTCGAACACAAATGAGCCTATTCGATCCGATGGGCCTACTAGGTCATTTTATCATGTATTTGAAGATTCTCCTTCAAGAAATCTGGCGTAGCGCATACACCTGGGATCAGCAACTCGACGGGCGAATAGCCGAAAAATGGGCAACATGGTTACGAGTTCTTCCGGAAGTCGAAAAGGTATCAGTGCCAAGGTGCTATCGAAAATTATGCACAACACAGGCAAATGTACAACTGCACGTATTTTGCGACGCGAATGAAAGCGGGACGGCGGCGGTGGCCTATTTCCGTTTTGAAGAGGAGGAGAATGTAGAAAGTATTATCGTGGGTTCTAAGACGCGTGTACCACCACTAAAGTTTTTATCCATTCCTAGACTCGAGCTACAAGCAGCGGTTATAGGTGCTAGATTGGCTGATACCATACGTCAAAGCCATAGAATGGCAATAAGTCGGACGACCTTCTGGACGGATTCACGAAATGTGCTTAGTTGGCTACACTCCGATCATCGACGGTATAGCCAGTTCGTGGCGTTTCGTGTAGGGGAACTCCTCGAAACCACAAATGTCAACCAGTGGAGGTGGACCCCGACCAAGCTCAATGTTGCAGACGACGGCACCAAGTGGACTAAGGTACCAGACTTATCGCGAACTAGTCGATGGTTCTCTGGCCCTGAGTTCCTTAAACATCCCGAGTCTGATTGGCCAGCAAAGGAAACACCGATGAGCGACACTACTGAAGAAATACGGAAGAGTATATGCGTCCACAAAGCTATCCAGCAGTTCATTCGGTTCGACCGCTTCTCTAAGTGGAAGAGAGTATTGCGGGCGACAGCATTTGTCATACGGTTCACCAAGAAAACACGATCAACGACGGACAACACGTTCAAAGGACCACTTACTCAGGAGGAGCTGGCGGAAGCAGAGGTGATCTTATTGAAAACCATACAACGAGAGGCCTACTCAAACGAGATCGAAAGTCTACAAAAACCGGCCCCGAGGGCGCATCCATGGAAAAAAGGGATAGATAAAGGTAGCTCACTTTATAAAGTATCAACGGTAGTCGTCAGCCGCGGAATATTAAGGGTCGGAGGACGGCTATCTGAATGCATTGATATCAGCGAAGAATTACGTAACCCAATTATTATTCCCGGAAATCATCGGGGAACGTACTTGCTGATGCAGGAATACCACGAAAGGTACATGCATGGCAATCACAGCACGGTGATTAACGAGATACGGTCGCGGTACTACATTCCGAAGTTATTAGGAGAATATCGCCGAGTAAGGAGAGCATGTCAGCACTGCAAAGTAAAAAACGCACGACCGGAACGTGCCTTCTCAACGTGTAGCAGTAGGACAACCTTCTTTCTCATTCACAGGTGTTGATTATTTCGGACCGTTCCTAGTCGCTGTAGGAAGGCGCGTCGAAAAGAGATGGGGCGCAATATTCACCTGCCTCACAACCAGAGCCATACACCTGGAGATGGCCCATTCTCTCAACACTGCGTCATGCATCATGGCTATCCGAAGGTTCATTGCGAGCCGCGGAACTCCTTTGGAGATAATCAGCGACCTGGGGACAAATTTCGAGAGCTGGGTGCGGCTTTGAAATCGGTCAACCAGGAGGAGCTAATGGCAGCGTTTTGTGGACCGAACATGAAGTGGACTTTCAAACCGCCGGGAGCCCCACATTTGGTGGGTGCTGGGAGCGGCTAGTTCGGTCTGTAAAATCGGTGCTGGAAAAATTCGATCTGCCACAACGACCAACGGACGAGGACGAAGGTAGCGTCAACCTTTGCGGAAATTAAAACTATTATTAATTCCAGACCCCTCACGTACGTGCCGCTGGACAACGAGATGGCTGGACCGATCACTCCTAATCATCTACTGCTAGGGAGTTCGAACGGAAGCAAGCCCTCTAATGCCCTCTAATTGTGGTTGACAACACACTTCCGCGCAACTCGTGGCCCAAAGGACGCGTCAAGTCCGTCGTGTGCGCCAAGGACGGTCAGGTCAGACAGGCGACCGTGGAAACAAGCAGCGGAATTTATGTGAGACCTGCGCATAAAATAGCAGTATTAGATATAGAACGAAAGTAATTACTTACCTAGCAAGCAGACCGCATTACGCAACCACGTTATCAGAACGGAAGGTAAACAAGGCTGACAGTTAGGATATCGTGAGACGACAACATAATTGATCTAGATCAATATAACAACGTCTCACCCGGGGGACAATGTTGGAACATTTATAAGGTTCCACGGCACTGTCAGCGTTATGAGGGACAAAAACATATAAATAGGTGAAAGGTGTCAACTTTCGGCCTTTTCTCTAACACGATTTCGACCAGTGTAGAATAAAAACTAATTTTTTGGCACTCGTCCACCAGCCTAAAAAATTGGTTATTAATTTCATGTTAGAAATTCTAACAGATGATATTCGGATGCATTTACAAAGATTGGAAGAAGTTTTGAAAAGATTGGAAAAATACAATTTAAGAGTAAATAAATCAAAATGTTGCTTTTTCGAAGACCAGATAGAATATTGCATATATGTAGTAGATAAGCATGGCATACATAAACTGATTACGAAAATTAAAGCCATACAAGATATGCCTATCCCAAGAAACAAAGATCAGATACGTTCGTTCCTGGGATTAATTAACTATTGTGGTCGTTTCTTCCCACATTTAAGTACAGTTATTTATCCTCTGAATAATCTCTTAAAGGATGAAATACCTTATGTTTGGGACGAGCATTGCAATAAAGCATTTACCCATATGAAAAAGGAAATGTAAACTGAAAGAGTGTTAGTTCATTATAACCCTAATCTTCCTATTGTATTAGCTACAGATGCATCACCTTATGGAGTGGGTGCTATGTTAAGCCATCAATTCCCTGATGGATCTGAAAGACCCTTGCAATACGCTTCTCAAACCTTAAATAAAACACAATAACGTTATTCACAAATTGATAAAGAGGCATACGCAATCATGTTTGGAGTCCGTAAATTTCACCAATACTTATATGGACGGAAATTTACACTCATAACCGACAACAAGCCGTTGGCACAAATCTTTGCAGAAAACAAAGGATTGCCAACGATGTCAGCAATGAGAATGCAGCATTACGCAGTTTTTTTTTTGCAAGGATTCGAATACAATATTCGCCATCGTAAATCAGCAAACCACTACAACGCAGATGCGTTTTCAAGGCTGCCCTTACCATCAGTGGACTCGGAAACCAAAATAGAAGAGTCTGATGTAGTGGAGATAAACACTATTCAAACATTACCACTTACAGTGCTCGAATTAGGAAAGGCTACGACAACCGATGCAGAAGTTGAAGAGCTATTACGAGCCTTCCTTAAAACCATCCTTCCAAAGTATTGTTTTGGCATTGATTAAAAAGAATTTTCCTTACAGAGCGACTGTATAATGCGAGGCAGTAGAGTGTATATACCCCCCATTTTAAGGAAGAAAGTATTACAGGAACTTCATTCCTCTCACTTTGGAATATCGAGAATAAAGTCATTAGCAAGAAGTTATTGCTGATGGCCTAATATAGATAAGGACATAGAAAATATGGTTATCAACTGCCAATCTTGTCAAGAAACAAGAGCAAACCCACCCAAAGTACCGATCCATTGTTGGGAGAAAGCTGAAGGTCCTTTTCAAAGAGTGCATGTAGATTATGCAGGTCCTTTCATGGGAAGCTATTTTTTATACTAGTAGACGCATTTTCAAAATGGCCTGAAGTCCGAATAGTAAATAACATCACAACCGAAACCACGATTAATACATGCAGAGACATATTTAGTACTTTCGGAGTTACTATAATTTTGGTGAGTGATAATGGCACGCAATTTTCATCAACAGAATTTGCTCACTTCTTAAAGTTTAACGGCATAATTCATAAATTTAGCGCCTCATACCATCCCGCCACAAATGGACAAGCCGAGCGATTCATTCAAACATTTAAAGCAAAGCTGAAAGCTATGAAGTGTAGTCGTTTAGAAATTCCAGGAGTATTGAGCAATATTTTAATGTCTTATCGAAAAATGATATACCCAAGTACGGGATTCTCACCGTCCATGTTAGTTTTTGGACGGCAAATACGAAGTCGTATCGACTTGATGATTCCATCAACGAGTACAACTTCCAAAGAAGTGACCTTAAAAATCAAACAATTTCAAAATGGTCAAAGGGTAGCAGCCAGAGAGTACATTAAGGATAATAAGTGGGAATTTGGTAAAGTAAAAGAAAGGTTAGGCAAATTACACTACTTGATAGAATTAGATGATGGAAGAACTTGGAAACGTCACATTGATCAAATGCGATCCGTAGGTAATAACCCAACAGTACCAATGATTTGTATATTTTTGGCAAAGGTAAAGATTCACATAGTTTGCTATCGGAAAAAGCTATCAAACAAAACAACATTTCACAAAAAGTAACTACAGATTCATCATCTAGGTCAATAGAAAAATCACTATCCAACCCAACACCTCCAAGTTTTCGGTCGGAGCCTCCATGTCTAGCAGAGATAAAACCAGATGCGGAGTTGCGGCGATCTACGAGGACGATAAAACCAGTAAAACGTCTAGATATATAGAGTTATTAATAAAAACTATTTTCGGGGGAAAAGAGTTGTCATAACCAGCACGTACAGCAAGTTATCGTATGAGCCAACCTGACAGGAGATAGCTGTCACGAACTGTCAAACGGGGGAATGGGAGAAAAGTGCGCCAAGAAAAGCAGCGTCACCTTGCACACACGAAGAACGTTTGTAAGCAGAATACCACGGAAATAAAAGTTCATACATCATAATTACGATAAATGCTAAGATATAACGTATTGATACAATATAATTTTACTATAATAATAAAACCAACTGTGTATATGTATATATATTATTGAACTTTTTTTTCAAATAAACCACGAAAAGGGGTTTGAGAAGAACTTATGTGTATTATTAATTAATCACGAAATATCACCATCACCACTTACCGAAACCATCACCACTTACCAAAAGAAAATTTCACTAACTAACCCAGTTTTAGTTCACCAGCCAGATTAGACGTTATGTGCGCAAAAATATTCGTGCTTTTCCGCTGTCACCAGATGAAACGACTAAACTACTTTTTCGGAAACGCACAGCACTACTTCTATTATTAAATAAATTAAATATTCCTACTGCAACACTTTATTTAACATCCACTTAAATCCACCACCAGAATGAGAATGAGTCCACGAAAAATGTTCGCGTCTTCCTCAACCGCCATCGCTCCGCCGAACCTCCGATCCACGAACCCCGCACAGTAGCCGTCCGTTGATAAGGCCGCCTTAAGACGCGTCTACACGTATCTTGTCGATATCTACATCTAAACGAAGCTTATCTGATCGATATTTTCTTATCGTAGCGGCCGAGATCGCTACACTACATTGGACCTTTCACAGTAGTAAGTGACCAAGGGCCTAATTGCGTAATACAAAACAATACAACAAAGAAAACCTCTACAGTACACTAAAACAGACTAATTAAGTACACAGGAGAATAACTTCAATCATTGTAATTCATTAAGTTATTCTATTAAAGGGGGGAGGTGTAGCATATCTGCTATACAGAACATATTGTAATACACACTATCAGCCATAGACACATAGTAACACACTTTGGAAAGCCAAATCACACCATTGCAACACATCCATTATAAAACACTCAGCAAATCAGATCATACCATACACACCCGGAAGAGCTCAGGCCACACCGTTCATATAAAAACAATTGTGACACACTTAACAGAACCAACCGAAACGTACAACATAAGCAGGAACAGTTTATGCATTATAACCCAAAGCAGGAACAGTATAAGCATTAAACCCAAAACAGGAATTTAGTGACAAGAACCATCATTCTTGTCAACAAAAGACAAACGTAACTAGCTTAGTGAAAACAATAACTTTCCAATATACAACCCGGAACCAAATGTGAGAAACCCTTAACTTCTTTTGTGTATAAATAAAACCAACTCCGATCATGGCAGATCAGATTCGTTCGGACTGTCAGGATAGGACTATGCCCATCCTACATCTATCGAGTTCTCATTTAAAGAGTTTAGATATGTCCCCCTGCCCAAGGTAAGGCCTCTAAACTCCAACGTTTCCAGTAAGGGAAACCTCCTAAAGGTTTCTATGATCGCCTGGACGATCAAGTGTCGAACGTTAGCTTAGAAACAGTATCCACCTCAGTTCTACTTAATTCGGCAAACGATGACGAAGACCACACTGACCAAACGCGAGTTCAAAATTACTACATGGCAACCGTCCAAAAATCGAACATACCGTGACTATCTCAAAACATACCACATGGCGACCGTAACAGTCATCAAACATATTCTAGTACGTAATGGGAAATATTGCGATGAATCCACTATGGGAAACATTAAAGAAATTTTTAAATCAATGTATAATTCAAAAGTAATAAAATTCGTTATTCTCAATTGATAGTAGAAGATTTGCAAATAGAAGAACAACAATTACAAAAATTAAAGAAAAAACATAACTTACCCAAAGAAATGTTAAAGAAAATTCTATCCAATTCATAAAGAAATATTATTTCCCTGGAATGCGTAAATCCATTAAAAACTTCATTAAAAATTGTGAAATTTGCAAACTAGAAAAATATGATAGAAAACCACACAAGTTCATTCCAATTAAACCCCAATACCTACTGTTGGAACATTTATAAGGTTCCACGGCACTGTCAGCGTTATGAGGAACAAAAGCATATTAATAGGTGAAAAGTGTCAACTTTCGTCCTTTCTCTAACACGATTTCGACCAGTGTATAATAAAAACTAATTTTTTGGCACTCGTCCACCAGCCTAAAAAAAATGGTTATTAGTTTCATGTTAGAATTTCTAACATTCCAAAAAAATATTTCGAGCAAACTATACTGCCTTTATAACCGCGTAACAAAACCGAAAAATCCGTGTTCGCATTATTCCGTGTAGTGGCAAATTTGCAGTGCAAGTAAGACAAGATGGAAAACCAGCAGGAGGTGTGCAGGGCAGTACAGGAGTGCAACTTTACACCGATCGTGAATCCGGATACGAGGCGTGAAGAAGTTCAAGTAACCAGGCGTCAACGAGCTCGATTCCGGAAAGTGAGAGTACGCGGCAATCCCCTTTGAAAGCGAGCACGAGCCAGAGCAAATTGGAAAGGCAGGTGCAGGGCGAGACAATGAGGGATGCTGAATCCAAGATACCAGCAGTGCACACGGGCTGCTCGGGTGAGTCTTACCATAGCCACGAAGGCGAGACGGGAAGCGAAAGGAGGATAGTGAGTGAAAGTTTATGCATGTCTACGGACCAACGACGCCAACGAATGGCTGAAATCGAACAAGAATTCCGTGAGCTTCGCGAGCTTCTCGAACTCGAGAAAGCGGAAGAATGGTGCCGGGAAAAAGGATCGTTTGGGGGCGCCAACATCAAAACCGCTGAATTCCGAGGGTTGCGCTGATCGAGAAGCGTTTGAAGAATGGATTCTTGCCATGAAAAGTTCGATGAGGCGAACCCCACAAAAAGAAAATGGCTTGGCTAGAGGTCAAAACCCTTCAACCCGAGGGCAACGAGTGACGTACTGTGATGGCTACGGAACGACGTCATTAGCGCAAGGGCCGTGTGACAAGCGCGCGCCCTACGGTGTGATGCCCTATGATGAACGCACCATGTCCCAACTGGCATTATCGCGCGATGTTTATGTGTATCTATCATTTTTCTCATTCTAACATTCTGAAAAATTTTCTCTCTGCCTCGCTCTTCTGGGTGTTGGTCTGATTTTGCTCGCAACTTGGCTGTGTCACACCAAACATCCTCATGTTTCATATGGCTCTTCTCTTTCCATCGTTAGAGAGAAACTCTTGCGTCTCGCTTTTCTGGGACTTGTCCAATTTCGCTTGCTGTACTAATCATTCACGCAAGCGTTCTCCTCTCGCCCGCTCTTTGTATCGTTGTACAGGTACTCCCCGATATACGCTTTCAATGCGGACTGGAGGCAATAGCGTATCTCAAATGTTAGCGTAAGTCGATTTTCGAGGATTTCAGTCAAATTATAGCTAATTTTCGTATAATTTTTCATGAAGTGGTAGGTTTTAGCCACTAAATTAGTTATTTGATCTAATTTCAACTGAATTTTTCAATTTAATACCTTTTGAAATGGTTTTTAATATTCAACCAAAAGGGAATTTATTTTGCATTTGACATTCGATTTCTAAAATTAGTATAATTTGTTCAAAGAACTGTCAAATTTAGAAAAAAAAAGCGTATAGCAAAATCGTGTATATCGAGTATGGCGTATATCGGGGAATACCTGTATAGCCACACGAAGAAGGCGCTGCTTCGCGTTCACATGAAAATGTGGTAGTGTGAAATCATGTTTGCAAGCGGTAGGTCGCGTCGGTGTGTGTCCGTTTTTCTCTCGTGAAACCAGTACGGAAAACTATTTGGTAAGTACCGTTTTTAATAAAAGGTTATATCAATCTTATCAAACTGAATTGTATTGATAATTGTGATTGTTGGAGCAACTGCTGGAGTCGAGCAGTTCGGAACGGATCGGAACAAATCCGTTCATTTTTTGAACTTGTTTACGCTGACATCACTAGCGTTTTAGATTTAATAAATAGATGGCGAAAAGGCTTTTCGTCCTCTTCTTCTCTGGCAAATCGTCGTTATAAGATTGGTAATTAATAGCTTAGGTAGCTTAGAAAACAGAAAGAAACGCGCAAGACTTTATCCGAAATTCTCCTCCGAGTTAACAGTGATATAAAATCAATTTCGTTTTGTTAAAGAAATCGTAACACACGCACGAACGGAAGTGAGCACTGACCACGACAGAAGCAATATTCAATTGGTTGGTAAGTATTGTGCTTGACGTTAAATTGAACAGCTGTTGGAAAATAGCTAATATTGCCTTCTATCCCTAGGAGTGCCGAAAACAGAACAGGAGAGGAAAGAAGGCAGGAACGATCCGATCCTCCAACGTGCTAGCGCCTGGTAGAGGAGAAGCGGCAGGAAGGTAGAGACGAACATCTAGCTCGCTAGTGCAGCACGTGGGAGCAGCAAGAGGGAGGCAAGCAGGACGCGTACACACCATTCGACGAAGGAAAAGCTGGAGGAAAGGAAGAACGAGGAGAGAAGGCAGGCAAGACGGGTACGTGTGTATCCCACACCGGTTTTAGGCAGTGTGAATTGTGTGAGTATGTAAATATGTATATGCGAGTAAGAAGGTAAACTAAAGAGCGTAAGCATGTGCAGAATGGACAAATGAGAGTAAGAGTCATTGTAGGGAGAATGGAGAGAATGAAAGAAATTGAACAATAATGTAGTATACAGAAACTAGATGTATGATACACGCTGTCGCACCGTTGCAGAGACGTGCTCTTTAGTGCTGCTAATGAGCACGATTTGAGAACGTTTTGAGCCCGTTTTTCTCATACAAAATTTTAAAATGTCGCGCGATAATGTCGGTTGGGGTATCATGAACGCGCGACGTATGATGACCGTGCCACTTACAATGAACGCGTTACCGCTAACGAGCGCGCGGCATATATGAGACCGTGCCACTTATAATGAACGTGTTACCACTAACGAGCGCGCGTTGTATGATGAACGTAAGGTTTATGGTATCAGCGATATTTTTGAACGAAGAGGAACGGGTGTACCCCGCGAAATCAGGACCATCCTTGTACACTACACACACTGAACACGCACACATCCTACGCAAACTACACACAGCACGCACCACAAAACACTTTTTGAACCACTCACAAATAATTGCACGGCAGGGTTTCCGCGGGATTTACCTACGTTCGCAGGATCAGTTGAAGAGTGGCCACGTTTATCTCCACCTACACCCGTACCACCATTGCCTCCAATTATTCGGACGACGAAAATTTAGTGAGGTTACAACATTGCCTGAAAGGTGCAGCACTAGACGTTGCCGGGCACCTGTGCTGTTCCGGGGCGGGTTGAGTGAAGTAATCAGCACGTTGAAGGCCAGGTATGGAAGATACCGGCTACGGCTACCCGCCCCTAGAATGGAGAAATGGACACGATTGTAGAATTCGGGTTCGCAATGAAGCGTTTGATCGCGACGGTCCAAGTATCGGGACTGGTAGGCAACATGTACGACGTGGGTTGCTTAAGGAGCTCACGAGGAAGCTGCCTCCAGTACTATCTATTGAGTGGGCTCGATTGAGAAAACGATCACACGAAGTGAACATCTTCTTGTTTGGACGATGGATTGGAGATTGGGACGATCTCTGTGGGGTCATTGATATGCCCG
>NW_024428333.1:0-32082 GCF_017562075.2 Anopheles merus | reverse complement strand
TAATGTATTCAGGATGACCATAGAACAACTTCTGCATACTTATAACGTACATCCAATGTATTCAGGATGACCATAGAACAACTTCTGAACACATATAAAGTGCATCCAATGTATTCCGGATGACCATAGAACAACTTCTGAACACATATAAAGTGCACTTGGAACAACCTCTGATGTCATTCTGGAGAATTAATCTTTAAACGGCCATAACTTTTGAACCGTTTGAGCTAGAAAGACGTTCGATACAGATTTGGAAAGGTCTCGATCAGGGCTACAAGCTACGCGAGTAAGACCATTTTGCTGAAACGTTACGTTTTAACGGTTTTAATGCGTTGTAAAGCATTGGAAATGTTGTGAAGAGACAACTCGGGGACATTTTCCAGCAATGTTGTTGTTGTTGTCATAGCGGTTTTTTTTTTTTTTTTTTTTGGTCATCAAATACCATTCTGGAGTGTTTGTGTGACCAACGAACAACTTCCGCATACTTATAACGTACATCCATGTATTCAGGATGACCATAGAACAACTTCTGCATACTTATAACGTACATCCAATGTATTCAGGATGACCATAGAACAACTTCTGAACACATATAAAGTGCATCCAATGTATTCCGGATGACCATAGAACAACTTCTGAACACATATAAAGTGCATCCAATGTATTCAGGATGACCATAGAACAACTTCTGAACACATATAAAGTGCACTTGGAACAACCTCTGATGTCATTCTGGAGAATTAATCTTTAAACGGCCATAACTTTTGAACCGTTTGAGCTAGAAAGACGTTCGATACAGATTTGGAAAGGTCTCGATCAGGGCTACAAGCTACGCGAGTAAGACCATTTTGCTGAAACGTTACGTTTTAACGGTTTTAATGCGTTGTAAAGCATTGGAAATGTTGTGAAGAGACAACTCGGGGACATTTTCCAGCAATGTTGTTGTTGTTGTCATAGCGGGTTTTTTTTTTTGGTCATCAAATACCATTCTGGAGTGTTTGTGGACCAACGAACAACTTCGCACTTATAACGTACATCTAATGTTCAGGATGACCATAGAACAACTTCTGCATACTTATAACGTACATCCAATGTATTCAGGATGACCATAGAACAACTTCTGAACACATATAAAGTGCATCCAATGTATTCCGGATGACCATAGAACAACTTCTGAACACATATAAAGTGCATCCAATGTATTCCGGATGACCATAGAACAACTTCTGAACACATATAAAGTGCACTTGGAACAACCTCTGATGTCATTCTGGAGAATTAATCTTTAAACGGCCATAACTTTTGAACCGTTTGAGCTAGAAAGACGTTCGATACAGATTTGGAAAGGTCTCGATCAGGGCTACAAGCTACGCGAGTAAGACCATTTTGCTGAAACGTTACGTTTTAACGGTTTTAATGCGTTGTAAAGCATTGGAAATGTTGTGAAGAGACAACTCGGGGACATTTTCCAGCAATGTTGTTGTTGTTGTCATAGCGGGTTTTTTTTTTTTTTTTTTTCATCAAATACCATTCTGGAGTGTTGTGTGACCAACGAACAACTTCCGCATACTTATAACGTACATCCAATGTATTCAGGATGACCATAGAACAACTTCTGCATACTTATAACGTACATCCAATGTATTCAGGATGACCATAGAACAACTTCTGAACACATATAAAGTGCATCCAATGTATTCCGGATGACCATAGAACAACTTCTGAACACATATAAAGTGCACTTGGAACAACCTCTGATGTCATTCTGGTGTATTAATCTTTAAACGGCCATAACTTTTGAACCGTTTGAGCTAGAAAGACGTTCGATACAGATTTGGAAAGGTCTCGATCAGGGCTACAAGCTACGCGAGTAAGACCATTTTGCTGAAACGTTACGTTTTAACGGTTTTAATGCGTTGTAAAGCATTGGAAATGTTGTGAAGAGACAACTCGGGGACATTTTCCAGCAATGTTGTTGTTGTTGTCATAGCGGTTTTTTTTTTTTTTTTTTTTTGGTCATCAAATACCATTCTGGAGTGTTTGTGTGACCAACGAACAACTTCCGCATACTTAACGTACATCCAATGTATTCAGGATGACCATAGAACAACTTCTGCATACTTATAACGTACATCCAATGTATTCAGGATGACCATAGAACAACTTCTGAACACATATAAGTGCATCCAATGTATCCGGATGACCATAGAACAACTTCTGAACACATATAAAGTGCATCCAATGTATTCCGGATGACCATAGAACAACTTCTGAACACATATAAAGTGCACTTGGAACAACCTCTGATGTCATTCTGGAGAATTAATCTTTAAACGGCCATAACTTTTGAACCGTTTGAGCTAGAAAGACGTTCGATACAGATTTGGAAAGGTCTCGATCAGGGCTACAAGCTACGCGAGTAAGACCATTTTGCTGAAACGTTACGTTTTAACGGTTTTAATGCGTTGTAAAGCATTGGAAATGTTGTGAAGAGACAACTCGGGGACATTTTCCAGCAATGTTGTTGTTGTTGTCATAGCGTTTTTTTTTTTTTTTTTTTTTGGTCATCAAATACCATTCTGGAGTGTTTGTGTGACCAACGAACAACTTCCGCATACTTATAACGTACATCCAATGTATTCAGGATGACCATAGAACAACTTCTGCATACTTATAACGTACATCCAATGTATTCAGGATGACCATAGAACAACTTCTGAACACATATAAAGTGCATCCAATGTATTCCGGATGACCATAGAACAACTTCTGAACACATATAAAGTGCACTTGGAACAACCTCTGATGTCATTCTGGAGAATTAATCTTTAAACGGCCATAACTTTTGAACCGTTTGAGCTAGAAAGACGTTCGATACAGATTTGGAAAGGTCTCGATCAGGGCTACAAGCTACGCGAGTAAGACCATTTTGCTGAAACGTTACGTTTTAACGGTTTTAATGCGTTGTAAAGCATTGGAAATGTTGTGAAGAGACAACTCGGGGACATTTTCCAGCAATGTTGTTGTTGTTGTCATAGGGTTTTTTTTTTTTTTTTTTTTGGTCATCAAATACCATTCTGGAGTGTTTGTGTGACCAACGAACAACTTCCGCATACTTATAACGTACATCTAATGTATTCAGGATGACCATAGAACAACTTCTGCATACTTATAACGTACATCCAATGTATTCAGGATGACCATAGAACAACTTCTGAACACATATAAAGTGCATCCAATGTATTCCGGATGACCATAGAACAACTTCTGAACACATATAAAGTGCATCCAATGTATTCCGGATGACCATAGAACAACTTCTGAACACATATAAAGTGCACTTGGAACAACCTCTGATGTCATTCTGGAGAATTAATCTTTAAACGGCCATAACTTTTGAACCGTTTGAGCTAGAAAGACGTTCGATACAGATTTGGAAAGGTCTCGATCAGGGCTACAAGCTACGCGAGTAAGACCATTTTGCTGAAACGTTACGTTTTAACGGTTTTAATGCGTTGTAAAGCATTGGAAATGTTGTGAAGAGACAACTCGGGGACATTTTCCAGCAATGTTGTTGTTGTTGTCATAGCGGGTTTTTTTTTTTTTTGGTCATCAAATACCATTCTGGAGTGTTTGTGTGACCAACGAACAACTTCCGCATACTTATAACGTACATCTAATGTATTCAGGATGACCATAGAACAACTTCTGCATACTTATAACGTACATCCAATGTATTCAGGATGACCATAGAACAACTTCTGAACACATATAAAGTGCATCCAATGTATTCCGGATGACCATAGAACAACTTCTGAACACATATAAAGTGCATCCAATGTATTCCGGATGACCATAGAACAACTTCTGAACACATATAAAGTGCACTTGGAACAACCTCTGATGTCATTCTGGAGAATTAATCTTTAAACGGCCATAACTTTTGAACCGTTTGAGCTAGAAAGACGTTCGATACAGATTTGGAAAGGTCTCGATCAGGGCTACAAGCTACGCGAGTAAGACCATTTTGCTGAAACGTTACGTTTTAACGGTTTTAATGCGTTGTAAAGCATTGGAAATGTTGTGAAGAGACAACTCGGGGACATTTTCCAGCAATGTTGTTGTTGTTGTCATAGCGGGTTTTTTTTTTTTTTTTTTTTGGTCATCAAATACCATTCTGGAGTGTTTGTGTGACCAACGAACAACTTCCGCATACTTATAACGTACATCAATGTATTCAGGATGACCATAGAACAACTTCTGCATACTTATAACGTACATCCAATGTATTCAGGATGACCATAGAACAACTTCTGAACACATATAAAGTGCATCCAATGTATTCCGGATGACCATAGAACAACTTCTGAACACATATAAAGTGCATCCAATGTATTCCGGATGACCATAGAACAACTTCTGAACACATATAAAGTGCACTTGGAACAACCTCTGATGTCATTCTGGAGAATTAATCTTTAAACGGCCATAACTTTTGAACCGTTTGAGCTAGAAAGACGTTCGATACAGATTTGGAAAGGTCTCGATCAGGGCTACAAGCTACGCGAGTAAGACCATTTTGCTGAAACGTTACGTTTTAAGTTTTTAATGCGTTGTAAAGCATTGGAAATGTTGTGAAGAGACAACTCGGGGACATTTTCCAGCAATGTTGTTGTTGTTGTCATAGCGGGTTTTTTTTTTTTTTTTTTTTTTTTGGTCATCAAATACCATTCTGGAGTGTTGTGTGACCAACGAACAACTTCCGCATACTTATAACGTACATCCAATGTATTCAGGATGACCATAGAACAACTTCTGCATACTTATAACGTACATCCAATGTATTCAGGATGACCATAGAACAACTTCTGAACACATATAAAGTGCATCCAATGTATTCCGGATGACCATAGAACAACTTCTGAACACATATAAAGTGCATCCAATGTATTCCGGATGACCATAGAACAACTTCTGAACACATATAAAGTGCACTTGGAACAACCTCTGATGTCATTCTGGAGAATTAATCTTTAAACGGCCATAACTTTTGAACCGTTTGAGCTAGAAAGACGTTCGATACAGATTTGGAAAGGTCTCGATCAGGGCTACAAGCTACGCGAGTAAGACCATTTTGCTGAAACGTTACGTTTTAACGGTTTTAATGCGTTGTAAAGCATTGGAAATGTTGTGAAGAGACAACTCGGGGACATTTTCCAGCAATGTTGTTGTTGTTGTCATAGCGGGTTTTTTTTTTTTTTTTTTTGGTCATCAAATACCATTCTGGAGTGTTTGTGTGACCAACGAACAACTTCCGCATACTTATAACGTACATCCAATGTATTCAGGATGACCATAGAACAACTTCCGCATACTTATAACGTACATCCAATGTATTCAGGATGACCATAGAACAACTTCTGCATACTTATAACGTACATCCAATGTATTCAGGATGACCATAGAACAACTTCTGAACACATATAAAGTGCATCCAATGTATTCCGGATGACCATAGAACAACTTCTGAACACATATAAAGTGCACTTGGAACAACCTCTGATGTCATTCTGGAGAATTAATCTTTAAACGGCCATAACTTTTGAACCGTTTGAGCTAGAAAGACGTTCGATACAGATTTGGAAAGGTCTCGATCAGGGCTACAAGCTACGCGAGTAAGACCATTTTGCTGAAACGTTACGTTTACGTTTTAACGGTTTTAATGCGTTGTAAAGCATTGGAAATGTTGTGAAGAGACAACTCGGGGACATTTCCAGCAATGTTGTTGTTGTTGTCATAGCGGGTTTTTTTTTTTTTTTTTTTGGTCATCAAATACCATTCTGGAGTGTTTGTGTGACCAACGAACAACTTCCGCATACTTATAACGTACATCCAATGTATTCAGGATGACCATAGAACAACTTCTGCATACTTATAACGTACATCCAATGTATTCAGGATGACCATAGAACAACTTCTGAACACATATAAAGTGCATCCAATGTATTCCGGATGACCATAGAACAACTTCTGAACACATATAAAGTGCACTTGGAACAACCTCTGATGTCATTCTGGAGAATTAATCTTTAAACGGCCATAACTTTTGAACCGTTTGAGCTAGAAAGACGTTCGATACAGATTTGGAAAGGTCTCGATCAGGGCTACAAGCTACGCGAGTAAGACCATTTTGCTGAAACGTTACGTTTTAACGGTTTTAATGCGTTGTAAAGCATTGGAAATGTTGTGAAGAGACAACTCGGGGACATTTTCCAGCAATGTTGTTGTTGTTGTCATAGGGTTTTTTTTTTTTTTTTTGGTCATCAAATACCATTCTGGAGTGTTTGTGTGACCAACGAACAACTTCCGCATACTTATAACGTACATCTAATGTATTCAGGATGACCATAGAACAACTTCTGCATACTTATAACGTACATCCAATGTATTCAGGATGACCATAGAACAACTTCTGAACACATATAAAGTGCATCCAATGTATTCAGGATGACCATAGAACAACTTCTGAACACATATAAAGTGCATCCAATGTATTCCGGATGACCATAGAACAACTTCTGAACACATATAAAGTGCACTTGGAACAACCTCTGATGTCATTCTGGAGAATTAATCTTTAAACGGCCATAACTTTTGAACCGTTTGAGCTAGAAAGACGTTCGATACAGATTTGGAAAGGTCTCGATCAGGGCTACAAGCTACGCGAGTAAGACCATTTTGCTGAAACGTTACGTTTTAACGGTTTTAATGCGTTGTAAAGCATTGGAAATGTTGTGAAGAGACAACTCGGGGACATTTTCCAGCAATGTTGTTGTTGTTGTCATAGCGGGTTTTTTTTTTTTTTTTTGGTCATCAAATACCATTCTGGAGTGTTTGTGTGACCAACGAACAACTTCCGCATACTTATAACGTACATCTAATGTATTCAGGATGACCATAGAACAACTTCTGCATACTTATAACGTACATCCAATGTATTCAGGATGACCATAGAACAACTTCTGAACACATATAAAGTGCATCCAATGTATTCCGGATGACCATAGAACAACTTCTGAACACATATAAAGTGCATCCAATGTATTCCGGATGACCATAGAACAACTTCTGAACACATATAAAGTGCACTTGGAACAACCTCTGATGTCATTCTGGAGAATTAATCTTTAAACGGCCATAACTTTTGAACCGTTTGAGCTAGAAAGACGTTCGATACAGATTTGGAAAGGTCTCGATCAGGGCTACAAGCTACGCGAGTAAGACCATTTTGCTGAAACGTTACGTTTTAACGGTTTTAATGCGTTGTAAAGCATTGGAAATGTTGTGAAGAGACAACTCGGGGACATTTTCCAGCAATGTTGTTGTTGTTGTCATAGCGGGTTTTTTTTTTTTTTTTTTTGGTCATCAAATACCATTCTGGAGTGTTTGTGTGACCAACGAACAACTTCCGCATACTTATAACGTACATCCAATGTATTCAGGATGACCATAGAACAACTTCTGCATACTTATAACGTACATCCAATGTATTCAGGATGACCATAGAACAACTTCTGAACACATATAAAGTGCATCCAATGTATTCCGGATGACCATAGAACAACTTCTGAACACATATAAAGTGCACTTGGAACAACCTCTGATGTCATTCTGGAGAATTAATCTTTAAACGGCCATAACTTTTGAACCGTTTGAGCTAGAAAGACGTTCGATACAGATTTGGAAAGGTCTCGATCAGGGCTACAAGCTACGCGAGTAAGACCATTTTGCTGAAACGTTACGTTTTAACGGTTTTAATGCGTTGTAAAGCATTGGAAATGTTGTGAAGAGACAACTCGGGGACATTTTCCAGCAATGTTGTTGTTGTTGTCATAGCGGTTTTTTTTTTTTTTTTGGTCATCAAATACCATTCTGGAGTGTTGTGTGACCAACGAACAACTTCCGCATACTTATAACGTACATCTAATGTATTCAGGATGACCATAGAACAACTTCTGCATACTTATAACGTACATCCAATGTATTCAGGATGACCATAGAACAACTTCTGAACACATAAAGTGCATCCAATGTATTCCGGATGACCATAGAACAACTTCTGAACATATAAAGTGCATCCAATGTATTCCGGATGACCATAGAACAACTTCTGAACACATATAAAGTGCACTTGGAACAACCTCTGATGTCATTCTGGAGAATTAATCTTTAAACGGCCATAACTTTTGAACCGTTTGAGCTAGAAAGACGTTCGATACAGATTTGGAAAGGTCTCGATCAGGGCTACAAGCTACGCGAGTAAGACCATTTTGCTGAAACGTTACGTTTTAACGGTTTTAATGCGTTGTAAAGCATTGGAAATGTTGTGAAGAGACAACTCGGGGACATTTTCCAGCAATGTTGTTGTTGTTGTCATAGCGGGTTTTTTTTTTTTTTTTTGGTCATCAAATACCATTCTGGAGTGTTTGTGTGACCAACGAACAACTTCCGCATACTTATAACGTACATCCAATGTATTCAGGATGACCATAGAACAACTTCCGCATACTTATAACGTACATCCAATGTATTCAGGATGACCATAGAACAACTTCTGCACACATATAACGTACATCCAATGTATTCAGGATGACCATAGAACAACTTCTGAACACATATAAAGTGCATCCAATGTATTCCGGATGACCATAGAACAACTTCTGAACACATATAAAGTGCACTTGGAACAACCTCTGATGTCATTCTGGAGAATTAATCTTTAAACGGCCATAACTTTTGAACCGTTTGAGCTAGAAAGACGTTCGATACAGATTTGGAAAGGTCTCGATCAGGGCTACAAGCTACGCGAGTAAGACCATTTTGCTGAAACGTTACGTTTTAACGGTTTTAATGCGTTGTAAAGCATTGGAAATGTTGTGAAGAGACAACTCGGGGACATTTTCCAGCAATGTTGTTGTTGTTGTCATAGCGGGTTTTTTTTTTTTTTTTTTGGTCATCAAATACCATTCTGGAGTGTTTGTGTGACCAACGAACAACTTCCGCATACTTATAACGTACATCCAATGTATTCAGGATGACCATAGAACAACTTCTGCATACTTATAACGTACACCAATGTATTCAGGATGACCATAGAACAACTTCTGAAACATATAAAGTGCATCCAATGTATTCCGGATGACCATAGAACAACTTCTGAACACATATAAAGTGCACTTGGAACAACCTCTGATGTCATTCTGGAGAATTAATCTTTAAACGGCCATAACTTTTGAACCGTTTGAGCTAGAAAGACGTTCGATACAGATTTGGAAAGGTCTCGATCAGGGCTACAAGCTACGCGAGTAAGACCATTTTGCTGAAACGTTACGTTTTAACGGTTTTAATGCGTTGTAAAGCATTGGAAATGTTGTGAAGAGACAACTCGGGGACATTTTCCAGCAATGTTGTTGTTGTTGTCATAGCGGTTTTTTTTTTTTTTTTTGGTCATCAAATACCATTCTGGAGTGTTTGTGTGACCAACGAACAACTTCCGCATACTTATAACGTACATCTAATGTATTCAGGATGACCATAGAACAACTTCTGCATACTTATAACGTACATCCAATGTATTCAGGATGACCATAGAACAACTTCTGAACACATATAAAGTGCATCCAATGTATTCCGGATGACCATAGAACAACTTCTGAACACATATAAAGTGCATCCAATGTATTCCGGATGACCATAGAACAACTTCTGAACACATATAAAGTGCACTTGGAACAACCTCTGATGTCATTCTGGAGAATTAATCTTTAAACGGCCATAACTTTTGAACCGTTTGAGCTAGAAAGACGTTCGATACAGATTTGGAAAGGTCTCGATCAGGGCTACAAGCTACGCGAGTAAGACCATTTTGCTGAAACGTTACGTTTTAACGGTTTTAATGCGTTGTAAAGCATTGGAAATGTTGTGAAGAGACAACTCGGGGACATTTTCCAGCAATGTTGTTGTTGTTGTCATAGCGGGTTTTTTTTTTTTTTTTTTGGTCATCAAATACCATTCTGGAGTGTTTGTGTGACCAACGAACAACTCCGCATACTTATAACGTACATCCAATGTATTCAGGATGACCATAGAACAACTTCGCATACTTATAACGTACATCCAATGTATTCAGGATGACCATAGAACAACTTCTGCACTTATAACGTACATCCAATGTATTCGGATGACCATAGAACAACTTCTGAAACATATAAAGTGCATCCAATGTATTCCGGATGACCATAGAACAACTTCTGAACACATATAAAGTGCACTTGGAACAACCTCTGATGTCATTCTGGAGAATTAATCTTTAAACGGCCATAACTTTTGAACCGTTTGAGCTAGAAAGACGTTCGATACAGATTTGGAAAGGTCTCGATCAGGGCTACAAGCTACGCGAGTAAGACCATTTTGCTGAAACGTTACGTTTTAACGGTTTTAATGCGTTGTAAAGCATTGGAAATGTTGTGAAGAGACAACTCGGGGACATTTTCCAGCAATGTTGTTGTTGTTGTCATAGCGGTTTTTTTTTTTTTTTTTTTTGGTCATCAAATACCATTCTGGAGTGTTTGTGTGACCAACGAACAACTTCCGCATACTTATAACGTACATCAATGTATTCAGGATGACCATAGAACAACTTCTGCATACTTATAACGTACATCCAATGTATTCAGGATGACCATAGAACAACTTCTGAACACATATAAAGTGCATCCAATGTATTCCGGATGACCATAGAACAACTTCTGAACACATATAAAGTGCACTTGGAACAACCTCTGATGTCATTCTGGAGAATTAATCTTTAAACGGCCATAACTTTTGAACCGTTTGAGCTAGAAAGACGTTCGATACAGATTTGGAAAGGTCTCGATCAGGGCTACAAGCTACGCGAGTAAGACCATTTTGCTGAAACGTTACGTTTTAACGGTTTTAATGCGTTGTAAAGCATTGGAAATGTTGTGAAGAGACAACTCGGGGACATTTTCCAGCAATGTTGTTGTTGTTGTCATAGGGTTTTTTTTTTTTTTTTTTTGGTCATCAAATACCATTCTGGAGTGTTTGTGTGACCAACGAACAACTTCCGCATACTTATAACGTACATCCAATGTATTCAGGATGACCATAGAACAACTTCTGCATACTTATAACGTACATCCAATGTATTCAGGATGACCATAGAACAACTTCTGAACACATATAAAGTGCATCCAATGTATTCCGGATGACCATAGAACAACTTCTGAACACATATAAAGTGCATCCAATGTATTCGGATGACCATAGAACAACTTCTGAACACATATAAAGTGCACTTGGAACAACCTCTGATGTCATGGGAGAATTAATCTTTAAACGGCCATAACTTTTGAACCGTTTGAGCTAGAAGAGTTCGATACAGATTTGGAAAGGTCTCGATCAGGGTACAAGCTACGCGAGTAAGACCATTTTGCTGAAACGTTACGTTTTAACGGTTTTAATGCGTGTAAAGCATTGGAAATGTTGTGAAGAGACAACTCGGGGACATTTTCCAGCAATGTTGTTGTTGTTGTCATAGCGGGTTTTTTTTTTTTTTTTTTTTTTTTTTTTTGGTCATCAAATACCATTCTGGAGTGTTTGTGTGACCAACGAACAACTTCCGCATACTTATAACGTACATCCAATGTATTCAGGATGACCATAGAACAACTTCTGCATACTTATAACGTACATCCAATGTATTCAGGATGACCATAGAACAACTTCTGAACACATATAAAGTGCATCCAATGTATCCGGATGACCATAGAACAACTTCTGAACACATATAAAGTGCATCCAATGTATTCCGGATGACCATAGAACAACTTCTGAACACATATAAAGTGCACTTGGAACAACCTCTGATGTCATTCTGAGAATTAATCTTTAAACGGCCATAACTTTGAACCGTTTGAGCTAGAAAGACGTTCGATACAGATTTGGAAAGGTCTCGATCAGGGCTACAAGCTACGCGAGTAAGACCATTTTGCTGAAACGTTACGTTTTAACGGTTTTAATGCGTTGTAAAGCATTGGAAATGTTGTGAAGAGACAACTCGGGGACATTTTCCAGCAATGTTGTTGTTGTTGTCATAGCGGGTTTTTTTTTTTTTTTTTTGGTCATCAAATACCATTCTGGAGTGTTTGTGTGACCAACGAACAACTTCCGCATACTTATAACGTACATCCAATGTATTCAGGATGACCATAGAACAACTTCCGCATACTTATAACGTACATCCAATGTATTCAGGATGACCATAGAACAACTTCTGCATACTTATAACGTGCATCCAATGTATTCCGGATGACCATAGAACAACTTCTGAACACATATAAAGTGCATCCAATGTATTCCGGATGACCATAGAACAACTTCTGAACACATATAAAGTGCACTTGGAACAACCTCTGATGTCATTCTGGAGAATTAATCTTTAAACGGCCATAACTTTTGAACCGTTTGAGCTAGAAAGACGTTCGATACAGATTTGGAAAGGTCTCGATCAGGGCTACAAGCTACGCGAGTAAGACCATTTTGCTGAAACGTTACGTTTTAACGGTTTTAATGCGTTGTAAAGCATTGGAAATGTTGTGAAGAGACAACTCGGGGACATTTTCCAGCAATGTTGTTGTTGTTGTCATAGCGGGTTTTTTTTTTTTTTTTTTGGTCATCAAATACCATTCTGGAGTGTTTGTGTGACCAACGAACAACTTCCGCATACTTATAACGTACATCCAATGTATTCAGGATGACCATAGAACAACTTCTGCATACTTATAACGTACATCCAATGTATTCAGGATGACCATAGAACAACTTCTGAACACATATAAAGTGCATCCAATGTTTCCGGATGACCATAGAACAACTTCTGAACACATATAAAGTGCACTTGGAACAACCTCTGATGTCATTCTGGAGAATTAATCTTTAAACGGCCATAACTTTTGAACCGTTTGAGCTAGAAAGACGTTCGATACAGATTTGGAAAGGTCTCGATCAGGGCTACAAGCTACGCGAGTAAGACCATTTTGCTGAAACGTTACGTTTTAACGGTTTTAATTGTCGTTGTAAAGCATTGGAAATGTTGTGAAGAGACAACTCGGGGACATTTTCCAGCAATGTTGTTGTTGTTGTCATAGCGGTTTTTTTTTTTTTTTTTTGGTCATCAAATACCATTCTGGAGTGTTTGTGTGACCAACGAACAACTTCCGCATACTTATAACGTACATCTAATGTATTCAGGATGACCATAGAACAACTTCTGCATACTTATAACGTACATCCAATGTATTCAGGATGACCATAGAACAACTTCTGAACACATATAAGTGCATCCAATGTATTCCGGATGACCATAGACAAACTTCTGAACACATATAAAGTGCATCCATGTATTCCGGATGACCATAGAAAACTTCTGAACACATATAAAGTGCACTTGGAACAACCTCTGATGTCATTCTGGAGAATTAATCTTTAAACGGCCATAACTTTTGAACCGTTTGAGCTAGAAAGACGTTCGATACAGATTTGGAAAGGTCTCGATCAGGGCTACAAGCTACGCGAGTAAGACCATTTTGCTGAAACGTTACGTTTTAACGGTTTTAATGCGTTGTAAAGCATTGGAAATGTTGTGAAGAGACAACTCGGGGACATTTTCCAGCAATGTTGTTGTTGTTGTCATAGCGGGTTTTTTTTTTTTTTTTGGTCATCAAATACCATTCTGGAGTGTTTGTGTGACCAACGAACAACTTCCGCATACTTATAACGTACATCAATGTATTCAGGATGACCATAGAACAACTTCTGCATACTTATAACGTACATCCAATGTATTCAGGATGACCATAGAACAACTTCTGAACACATATAAAGTGCATCCAATGTATTCCGGATGACCATAGAACAACTTCTGAACACATATAAAGTGCATCCAATGTATTCCGGATGACCATAGAACAACTTCTGAACACATATAAAGTGCACTTGGAACAACCTCTGATGTCATTCTGGAGAATTAATCTTTAAACGGCCATAACTTTTGAACCGTTTGAGCTAGAAAGACGTTCGATACAGATTTGGAAAGGTCTCGATCAGGGCTACAAGCTACGCGAGTAAGACCATTTTGCTGAAACGTTACGTTTTAACGGTTTTAATGCGTTGTAAAGCATTGGAAATGTTGTGAAGAGACAACTCGGGGACATTTTCCAGCAATGTTGTTGTTGTTGTCATAGCGGGTTTTTTTTTTTTTTTTTTTGGTCATCAAATACCATTCTGGAGTGTTTGTGTGACCAACGAACAACTTCCGCATACTTATAACGTACATCCAATGTATTCAGGATGACCATAGAACAACTTCTGCATACTTATAACGTACATCCAATGTATTCAGGATGACCATAGAACAACTTCTGCATTACTTAACGTACATCCAATGTATTCCGGATGACCATAGAACAACTTCTGAACACATATAAAGTGCATCCAATGTATCCGGATGACCATAGAACAACTTTGAACAATATAAAGTGCACTTGGAACAACCTCTGATGTCATTCTGGAGAATAATCTTTAAACGGCCATAACTTTTGAACGTTGAGCTAGAAAGACGTTCGAATACTTATAAACGTACATCCAATGTATTCAGGATGACCATAGAACAACTTCTGACAAACATATAAAGTGCATCCAATGTATTCCGGATGACCATAGAACAACTTCTGAACACATATAAAGTGCACTTGGAACAACCTCTGAAGTCATTCTGGAGATTTTATCTTTAAACGGCCATAACTTTTGAACCGTTTGAGCTAGAAAGACGTTCGATACAGATTTGGAAAGGTCTCGATCAGGGCTACAAGCTACGCGAGTAAGACCATTTTGCTGAAACGTTACGTTTTAACGGTTTTAATGCGTTGTAAAGCATTGGAAATGTTGTGAAGAGACAACTCGGGGACATTTTCCAGCAATGTTGTTGTTGTTGTCATAGCGGGTTTTTTTTTTTTTTTTGGTCATCAAATACCATTCTGGAGTGTTTGTGTGACCAACGAACAACTTCCGCATACTTATAACGTACATCCAATGTATTCAGGATGACCATAGAACAACTTCTGCATACTTATAACGTACATCCAATGTATTCAGGATGACCATAGAACAACTTCTGAACACATATAAAGTGCATCCAATGTATTCCGGATGACCATAGAACAACTTCTGAACACATATAAAGTGCACTTGGAACAACCTCTGATGTCATTCTGGAGAATTAATCTTTAAACGGCCATAACTTTTGAACCGTTTGAGCTAGAAAGACGTTCGATACAGATTTGGAAAGGTCTCGATCAGGGCTACAAGCTACGCGAGTAAGACCATTTTGCTGAAACGTTACGTTTTAACGGTTTTAATGCGTTGTAAAGCATTGGAAATGTTGTGAAGAGACAACTCGGGGACATTTTCCAGCAATGTTGTTGTTGTTGTCATAGCGGTTTTTTTTTTTTTTTTTTTGGTCATCAAATACCATTCTGGAGTGTTGTGTGACCAACGAACAACTTCCGCATACTTATAACGTACATCTAATGTATTCAGGATGACCATAGAACAACTTCTGCATACTTATAACGTACATCCAAGTATTCAGGATGACCATAGAACAACTTCTGAACACATATAAAGTGCATCCAATGTATTCCGGATGACCATAGAACAACTTCTGAACACATATAAAGTGCATCCAATGTATTCCGGATGACCATAGAACAACTTCTGAACACATATAAAGTGCACTTGGAACAACCTCTGATGTCATTCTGGAGAATTAATCTTTAAACGGCCATAACTTTTGAACCGTTTGAGCTAGAAAGACGTTCGATACAGATTTGGAAAGGTCTCGATCAGGGCTACAAGCTACGCGAGTAAGACCATTTTGCTGAAACGTTACGTTTTAACGGTTTTAATGCGTTGTAAAGCATTGGAAATGTTGTGAAGAGACAACTCGGGGACATTTTCCAGCAATGTTGTTGTTGTTGTCATAGCGGGTTTTTTTTTTTTTTTTTTTGGTCATCAAATACCATTCTGGAGTGTTTGTGTGACCAACGAACAACTTCCGCATACTTATAACGTACATCCAATGTATTCAGGATGACCATAGAACAACTTCTGCATACTTATAACGTACATCCAATGTATTCAGGATGACCATAGAACAACTTCTGAACACATATAAAGTGCATCCAATGTATTCCGGATGACCATAGAACAACTTCTGAACACATATAAAGTGCACTTGGAACAACCTCTGATGTCATTCTGGAGAATTAATCTTTAAACGGCCATAACTTTTGAACCGTTTGAGCTAGAAAGACGTTCGATACAGATTTGGAAAGGTCTCGATCAGGGCTACAAGCTACGCGAGTAAGACCATTTTGCTGAAACGTTACGTTTTAACGGTTTTAATGCGTTGTAAAGCATTGGAAATGTTGTGAAGAGACAACTGGGACATTTTCCAGCAATGTTGTTGTTGTTGTCATAGCGGTTTTTTTTTTTTTTTTTTTGGTCATCAAATACCATTCTGGAGTGTTTGTGTGACCAACGAACAACTTCCGCATACTTATAACGTACATCTAATGTATTCAGGATGACCATAGAACAACTTCTGCATACTTATAACGTACATCCAATGTATTCAGGATGACCATAGAACAACTCTGAACACATATAAAGTGCATCCAATGTATTCCGGATGACCATAGAACAACTTCTGAACACATATAAAGTGCATCCAATGTATTCCGGATGACCATAGAACAACTTCTGAACACATATAAAGTGCACTTGGAAACCTCTGATGTCATTCTGGAGAATTAATCTTTAAACGGCCATAACTTTTGAACCGTTTGAGCTAGAAAGACGTTCGATACAGATTTGGAAAGGTCTCGATCAGGGCTACAAGCTACGCGAGTAAGACCATTTTGCTGAAACGTTACGTTTTAACGGTTTTAATGCGTTGTAAAGCATTGGAAATGTTGTGAAGAGACAACTCGGGGACATTTTCCAGCAATGTTGTTGTTGTTGTCATAGCGGGTTTTTTTTTTTTTTTGGTCATCAAATACCATTCTGGAGTGTTTGTGTGACCAACGAACAACTTCCGCATACTTATAACGTACATCTAATGTATTCAGGATGACCATAGAACAACTTCTGCATACTTATAACGTACATCCAATGTATTCAGGATGACCATAGAACAACTTCTGAACACATATAAAGTGCATCCAATGTATTCCGGATGACCATAGAACAACTTCTGAACACATATAAAGTGCATCCAATGTATTCCGGATGACCATAGAACAACTTCTGAACACATATAAAGTGCACTTGGAACAACCTCTGATGTCATTCTGGAGAATTAATCTTTAAACGGCCATAACTTTTGAACCGTTTGAGCTAGAAAGACGTTCGATACGATTTGGAAAGGTCTCGATCAGGGCTACAAGCTACGCGAGTAAGACCATTTTGCTGAAACGTTACGTTTTAACGGTTTTAATGCGTTGTAAAGCATTGGAAATGTTGTGAAGAGACAACTCGGGGACATTTTCCAGCAATGTTGTTGTTGTCATAGCGGGTTTTTTTTTTTTTTTTTTTGGTCATCAAATACCATTCTGGAGTGTTTGTGTGACCAACGAACAACTTCCGCATACTTATAACGTCATCAAATACCATTCTGGAGTGTTTGTGTGACCAACGAACAACTTCCGCATACTTATAACGTACATCCAATGTATTCAGGATGACCATAGAACAACTTCTGCATACTTATAACGTACATCCAATGTATTCAGGATGACCATAGAACAACTTCTGAACACATATAAAGTGCATCCAATGTATTCCGGATGACCATAGAACAACTTCTGAACACATATAAAGTGCACTTGGAACAACCTCTGATGTCATTCTGGAGAATTAATCTTTAAACGGCCATAACTTTTGAACCGTTTGAGCTAGAAAGACGTTCGATACAGATTTGGAAAGGTCTCGATCAGGGCTACAAGCTACGCGAGTAAGACCATTTTGCTGAAACGTTACGTTTTAACGGTTTTAATGCGTTGTAAAGCATTGGAAATGTTGTGAAGAGACAACTCGGGGACATTTTCCAGCAATGTTGTTGTTGTTGTCATAGCGGGTTTTTTTTTTTTTTTTTGGTCATCAAATACCATTCTGGAGTGTTTGTGTGACCAACGAACAACTTCCGCATACTTATAACGTACATCCAATGTATTCAGGATGACCATAGAACAACTTCTGCATACTTATAACGTACATCCAATGTATTCAGGATGACCATAGAACAACTTCTGCACATATAAAGTGCATCCATGTATTCAGGATGACCATAGAACAACTTCTGAACACATATAAAGTGCATCCAATGTATTCCGGATGACCATAGAACAACTTCTGAACACATAAAGTGCACTTGGAACAACCTCTGATGTCATTCTGGAGAATTAATCTTTAAACGGCCATAACTTTTGAACCGTTTGAGCTAGAAAGACGTTCGATACAGATTTGGAAAGGTCTCGATCAGGGCTACAAGCTACGCGAGTAAGACCATTTTGCTGAAACGTTACGTTTTAACGGTTTTAATGCGTTGTAAAGCATTGGAAATGTTGTGAAGAGACAACTCGGGGACATTTTCCAGCAATGTTGTTGTTGTTGTCATAGCGGTTTTTTTTTTTTTTTTTTGGTCATCAAATACCATTCTGGAGTGTTTGTGTGACCAACGAACAACTTCCGCATACTTATAACGTACATCTAATGTATTCAGGATGACCATAGAACAACTTCTGCATACTTATAACGTACATCCAATGTATTCAGGATGACCATAGAACAACTTCTGAACACATATAAAGTGCATCCAATGTATTCCGGATGACCATAGAACAACTTCTGAACACATATAAAGTGCATCCAATGTATTCCGGATGACCATAGAACAACTTCTGAACACATATAAAGTGCACTTGGAACAACCTCTGATGTCATTCTGGAGAATTAATCTTTAAACGGCCATAACTTTTGAACCGTTTGAGCTAGAAAGACGTTCGATACAGATTTGGAAAGGTCTCGATCAGGGCTACAAGCTACGCGAGTAAGACCATTTTGCTGAAACGTTACGTTTTAACGGTTTTAATGCGTTGTAAAGCATTGGAAATGTTGTGAAGAGACAACTCGGGGACATTTTCCAGCAATGTTGTTGTTGTTGTCATAGCGGTTTTTTTTTTTTTTTTTTGGTCATCAAATACCATTCTGGAGTGTTTGTGTGACCAACGAACAACTTCCGCATACTTATAACGTACATCTAATGTATTCAGGATGACCATAGAACAACTTCTGCATACTTATAACGTACATCCAATGTATTCAGGATGACCATAGAACAACTTCTGAACACATATAAAGTGCATCCAATGTATTCCGGATGACCATAGAACAACTTCTGAACACATATAAAGTGCATCCAATGTATTCCGGATGACCATAGAACAACTTCTGAACACATATAAAGTGCACTTGGAACAACCTCTGATGTCATTCTGGAGAATTAATCTTTAAACGGCCATAACTTTTGAACCGTTTGAGCTAGAAAGACGTTCGATACAGATTTGGAAAGGTCTCGATCAGGGCTACAAGCTACGCGAGTAAGACCATTTTGCTGAAACGTTACGTTTTAACGGTTTTAATGCGTTGTAAAGCATTGGAAATGTTGTGAAGAGACAACTCGGGGACATTTTCCAGCAATGTTGTTGTTGTTGTCATAGCGGTTTTTTTTTTTTTTTTTGGTCATCAAATACCATTCTGGAGTGTTTGTGTGACCAACGAACAACTTCCGCATACTTATAACGTACATCTAATGTATTCAGGATGACCATAGAACAACTTCTGCATACTTATAACGTACATCCAATGTATTCAGGATGACCATAGAACAACTTCTGAACACATATAAAGTGCATCCAATGTATTCCGGATGACCATAGAACAACTTCTGAACACATATAAAGTGCATCCAATGTATTCCGGATGACCATAGAACAACTTCTGAACACATATAAAGTGCACTTGGAACAACCTCTGATGTCATTCTGGAGAATTAATCTTTAAACGGCCATAACTTTTGAACCGTTTGAGCTAGAAAGACGTTCGATACAGATTTGGAAAGGTCTCGATCAGGGCTACAAGCTACGCGAGTAAGACCATTTTGCTGAAACGTTACGTTTTAACGGTTTTAATGCGTTGTAAAGCATTGGAAATGTTGTGAAGAGACAACTCGGGGACATTTTCCAGCAATGTTGTTGTTGTTGTCATAGCGGGTTTTTTTTTTTTTTTTTCATCAAATACCATTCTGGAGTGTTTGTGTGACCAACGAACAACTTCCGCATACTTATAAGTACATCTAATGTTCAGGATGACCATAGAACAACTTCTGCATACTTATAACGTACATCCAATGTATTCAGGATGACCATAGAACAACTTCTGAACACATATAAAGTGCATCCAATGTATTCCGGATGACCATAGAACAACTTCTGAACACATATAAAGTGCATCCAATGTATTCCGGATGACCATAGAACAACTTCTGAACACATATAAAGTGCACTTGGAACAACCTCTGATGTCATTCTGGAGAATTAATCTTTAAACGGCCATAACTTTTGAACCGTTTGAGCTAGAAAGACGTTCGATACAGATTTGGAAAGGTCTCGATCAGGGCTACAAGCTACGCGAGTAAGACCATTTTGCTGAAACGTTACGTTTTAACGGTTTTAATGCGTTGTAAAGCATTGGAAATGTTGTGAAGAGACAACTCGGGGACATTTTCCAGCAATGTTGTTGTTGTTGTCATAGCGGGTTTTTTTTTTTTTTTTTTTTTTTTTTTTTTTTTTTTTTTTTTGGTCATCAAATACCATTCTGGAGTGTTTGTGTGACCAACGAACAACTTCCGCATACTTATAACGTACATCCAATGTATTCAGGATGACCATAGAACAACTTCTGCATACTTATAACGTACATCCAATGTATTCAGGATGACCATAGAACAACTTCTGAACACATATAAAGTGCATCCAATGTATTCCGGATGACCATAGAACAACTTCTGAACACATATAAAGTGCACTTGGAACAACCTCTGATGTCATTCTGGAGAATTAATCTTTAAACGGCCATAACTTTTGAACCGTTTGAGCTAGAAAGACGTTCGATACAGATTTGGAAAGGTCTCGATCAGGGCTACAAGCTACGCGAGTAAGACCATTTTGCTGAAACGTTACGTTTTAACGGTTTTAATGCGTTGTAAAGCATTGGAAATGTTGTGAAGAGACAACTCGGGGACATTTTCCAGCAATGTTGTTGTTGTTGTCATAGCGGGTTTTTTTTTTTTTTTTTTTGGTCATCAAATACCATTCTGGAGTTTTGTGTGACCAACGAACAACTTCCGCATACTTATAACGTACATCCAATGTATTCAGGATGACCATAGAACAACTTCTGCATACTTATAACGTACATCCAATGTATTCAGGATGACCATAGAACAACTTCTGAACACATATAAAGTGCATCCAATGTATTCCGGATGACCATAGAACAACTTCTGAACACATATAAAGTGCACTTGGAACAACCTCTGATGTCATTCTGGAGAATTAATCTTTAAACGGCCATAACTTTTGAACCGTTTGAGCTAGAAAGACGTTCGATACAGATTTGGAAAGGTCTCGATCAGGGCTACAAGCTACGCGAGTAAGACCATTTTGCTGAAACGTTACGTTTTAACGGTTTTAATGCGTTGTAAAGCATTGGAAATGTTGTGAAGAGACAACTCGGGGACATTTTCCAGCAATGTTGTTGTTGTTGTCATAGCGGTTTTTTTTTTTTTTTTTTTTTTGGTCATCAAATACCATTCTGGAGTGTTTGTGTGACCAACGAACAACTTCCGCATACTTATAACGTACATCCAATGTATTCAGGATGACCATAGAACAACTTCTGCATACTTATAACGTACATCCAATGTATTCAGGATGACCATAGAACAACTTCTGAACACATATAAAGTGCATCCAATGTATTCCGGATGACCATAGAACAACTTCTGAACACATATAAAGTGCACTTGGAACAACCTCTGATGTCATTCTGGAGAATTAATCTTTAAACGGCCATAACTTTTGAACCGTTTGAGCTAGAAAGACGTTCGATACAGATTTGGAAAGGTCTCGATCAGGGCTACAAGCTACGCGAGTAAGACCATTTTGCTGAAACGTTACGTTTTAACGGTTTTAATGCGTTGTAAAGCATTGGAAATGTTGTGAAGAGACAACTCGGGGACATTTTCCAGCAATGTTGTTGTTGTTGTCATAGCGGGTTTTTTTTTTTTTTTTTTTTTTTTTTTTTTGTTTTGTGTCATCAAATACCATTCTGGAGTGTTTGTGTGACCAACGAACAACTTCCGCATACTTATAACGTACATCCAATGTATTCAGGATGACCATAGAACAACTTCTGCATACTTATAACGTACATCCAATGTATTCAGGATGACCATAGAACAACTTCTGAACACATATAAAGTGCATCCAATGTATTCCGGATGACCATAGAACAACTTCTGAACACATATAAAGTGCACTTGGAACAACCTCTGATGTCATTCTGGAGAATTAATCTTTAAACGGCCATAACTTTTGAACCGTTTGAGCTAGAAAGACGTTCGATACAGATTTGGAAAGGTCTCGATCAGGGCTACAAGCTACGCGAGTAAGACCATTTTGCTGAAACGTTACGTTTTAACGGTTTTAATGCGTTGTAAAGCATTGGAAATGTTGTGAAGAGACAACTCGGGGACATTTTCCAGCAATGTTGTTGTTGTTGTCATAGCGGGTTTTTTTTTTTTTTTTGGTCATCAAATACCATTCTGGAGTGTTTGTGTGACCAACGAACAACTTCCGCATACTTATAACGTACATCTAATGTATTCAGGATGACCATAGAACAACTTCTGCATACTTATAACGTACATCCAATGTATTCAGGATGACCATAGAACAACTTCTGAACACATATAAAGTGCATCCAATGTATCCGGATGACCATAGAACAACTTCTGAACACATATAAAGTGCATCCAATGTATTCCGGATGACCATAGAACAACTTCTGAACACATATAAAGTGCACTTGGAACAACCTCTGATGTCATTCTGGAGAATTAATCTTTAAACGGCCATAACTTTTGAACCGTTTGAGCTAGAAAGACGTTCGATACAGATTTGGAAAGGTCTCGATCAGGGCTACAAGCTACGCGAGTAAGACCATTTTGCTGAAACGTTACGTTTTAACGGTTTTAATGCGTTGTAAAGCATTGGAAATGTTGTGAAGAGACAACTCGGGGACATTTTCCAGCAATGTTGTTGTTGTTGTCATAGCGTTTTTTTTTTTTTTTTTTTGGTCATCAAATACCATTCTGGAGTGTTTGTGTGACCAACGAACAACTTCCGCATACTTATAACGTACATCTAATGTATTCAGGATGACCATAGAACAACTTCTGCATACTTATAACGTACATCCAATGTATTCAGGATGACCATAGAACAACTTCTGAACACATATAAAGTGCATCCAATGTATTCCGGATGACCATAGAACAACTTCTGAACACATATAAAGTGCATCCAATGTATTCCGGATGACCATAGAACAACTTCTGAACACATATAAAGTGCACTTGGAACAACCTCTGATGTCATTCTGGAGAATTAATCTTTAAACGGCCATAACTTTTGAACCGTTTGAGCTAGAAAGACGTTCGATACAGATTTGGAAAGGTCTCGATCAGGGCTACAAGCTACGCGAGTAAGACCATTTTGCTGAAACGTTACGTTTTAACGGTTTTAATGCGTTGTAAAGCATTGGAAATGTTGTGAAGAGACAACTCGGGGACATTTTCCAGCAATGTTGTTGTTGTTGTCATAGCGGGTTTTTTTTTTTTTGGTCA
Source organism: Anopheles merus (assembly GCF_017562075.2). Classification (NCBI taxonomy): domain Eukaryota; kingdom Metazoa; phylum Arthropoda; class Insecta; order Diptera; family Culicidae; genus Anopheles; species Anopheles merus. Next base: position 7,913 of record NW_024428333.1, on the reverse strand, counting down.
TCAAATACCATTCTGGAGTGTTTGTGTGACCAACGAACAACTTCCGCATACTTATAACGTACATCTAATGTATTCAGGATGACCATAGAACAACTTCTGCATACTTATAACGTACATCCAATGTATTCAGGATGACCATAGAACAACTTCTGAACACATATAAAGTGCATCCAATGTATTCCGGATGACCATAGAACAACTTCTGAACACATATAAAGTGCATCCAATGTATTCCGGATGACCATAGAACAACTTCTGAACACATATAAAGTGCACTTGGAACAACCTCTGATGTCATTCTGGAGAATTAATCTTAAACGGCCATAACTTTTGAACCGTTTGAGCTAGAAAGACGTTCGATACAGATTTGGAAAGGTCTCGATCAGGGCTACAAGCTACGCGAGTAAGACCATTTTGCTGAAACGTTACGTTTTAACGGTTTTAATGCGTTGTAAAGCATTGGAAATGTTGTGAAGAGACAACTCGGGGACATTTTCCAGCAATGTTGTTGTTGTTGTCATAGCGGGTTTTTTTTTTTTTTTTTTTTTTTTTTTTTTTTTTTTTTTTTGGTCATCAAATACCATTCTGGAGTGTTTGTGTGACCAACGAACAACTTCCGCATACTTATAACGTACATCCAATGTATTCAGGATGACCATAGAACAACTTCTGCATACTTATAACGTACATCCAATGTATTCAGGATGACCATAGAACAACTTCTGAACACATATAAAGTGCATCCAATGTATTCCGGATGACCATAGAACAACTTCTGAACACATATAAAGTGCACTTGGAACAACCTCTGATGTCATTCTGGAGAATTAATCTTTAAACGGCCATAACTTTTGAACCGTTTGAGCTAGAAAGACGTTCGATACAGATTTGGAAAGGTCTCGATCAGGGCTACAAGCTACGCGAGTAAGACCATTTTGCTGAAACGTTACGTTTTAACGGTTTTAATGCGTTGTAAAGCATTGGAAATGTTGTGAAGAGACAACTCGGGGACATTTTCCAGCAATGTTGTTGTTGTTGTCATAGCGGGTTTTTTTTTTTTTTTTTTTGGTCATCAAATACCATTCTGGAGTGTTTGTGTGACCAACGAACAACTTCCGCATACTTATAACGTACATCCAATGTATTCAGGATGACCATAGAACAACTTCTGCATACTTATAACGTACATCCAATGTATTCAGGATGACCATAGAACAACTTCTGAACACATATAAAGTGCATCCAATGTATTCCGGATGACCATAGAACAACTTCTGAACACATATAAAGTGCACTTGGAACAACCTCTGATGTCATTCTGGAGAATTAATCTTTAAACGGCCATAACTTTTGAACCGTTTGAGCTAGAAAGACGTTCGATACAGATTTGGAAAGGTCTCGATCAGGGCTACAAGCTACGCGAGTAAGACCATTTTGCTGAAACGTTACGTTTTAACGGTTTTAATGCGTTGTAAAGCATTGGAAATGTTGTGAAGAGACAACTCGGGGACATTTTCCAGCAATGTTGTTGTTGTTGTCATAGCGGTTTTTTTTTTTTTTTTTTTTTTGGTCATCAAATACCATTCTGGAGTGTTTGTGTGACCAACGAACAACTTCCGCATACTTATAACGTACATCCAATGTATTCAGGATGACCATAGAACAACTTCTGCATACTTATAACGTACATCCAATGTATTCAGGATGACCATAGAACAACTTCTGAACACATATAAAGTGCATCCAATGTATTCCGGATGACCATAGAACAACTTCTGAACACATATAAAGTGCATCCAATGTATTCCGGATGACCATAGAACAACTTCTGAACACATATGAAGTGCACTTGGAACAACCTCTGAAGTCATTCTGGAGTGTTTATCTTTAAACGGCCATAACTTTTGAACCGTTTGAGCTAGAAAGACGTTCGATACAGATTTGGAAAGGTCTCGATCAGGGCTACAAGCTACGCGAGTAAGACCATTTTGCTGAAACGTTACGTTTTAACGGTTTTAATGCGTTGTAAAGCATTGGAAATGTTGTGAAGAGACAACTCGGGGACATTTTCCAGCAATGTTGTTGTTGTTGTCATAGCGGGTTTTTTTTTTTTTTTTTTTTTTTTTTTTTTTGGTCATCAAATACCATTCTGGAGTGTTTGTGTGACCAACGAACAACTTCCGCATACTTATAACGTACATCCAATGTATTCAGGATGACCATAGAACAACTTCTGCATACTTATAACGTACATCCAATGTATTCAGGATGACCATAGAACAACTTCTGAACACATATAAAGTGCATCCAATGTATTCCGGATGACCATAGAACAACTTCTGAACACATATAAAGTGCACTTGGAACAACCTCTGATGTCATTCTGGAGAATTAATCTTTAAACGGCCATAACTTTTGAACCGTTTGAGCTAGAAAGACGTTCGATACAGATTTGGAAAGGTCTCGATCAGGGCTACAAGCTACGCGAGTAAGACCATTTTGCTGAAACGTTACGTTTTAACGGTTTTAATGCGTTGTAAAGCATTGGAAATGTTGTGAAGAGACAACTCGGGGACATTTTCCAGCAATGTTGTTGTTGTTGTCATAGCGGGTTTTTTTTTTTTTTTTTTGGTCATCAAATACCATTCTGGAGTGTTTGTGTGACCAACGAACAACTTCCGCATACTTATAACGTACATCTAATGTATTCAGGATGACCATAGAACAACTTCTGCATACTTATAACGTACATCCAATGTATTCAGGATGACCATAGAACAACTTCTGAACACATATAAAGTGCATCCAATGTATTCCGGATGACCATAGAACAACTTCTGAACACATATAAAGTGCATCCAATGTATTCCGGATGACCATAGAACAACTTCTGAACACATATAAAGTGCACTTGGAACAACCTCTGATGTCATTCTGGAGAATTAATCTTTAAACGGCCATAACTTTTGAACCGTTTGAGCTAGAAAGACGTTCGATACAGATTTGGAAAGGTCTCGATCAGGGCTACAAGCTACGCGAGTAAGACCATTTTGCTGAAACGTTACGTTTTAACGGTTTTAATGCGTTGTAAAGCATTGGAAATGTTGTGAAGAGACAACTCGGGGACATTTTCCAGCAATGTTGTTGTTGTTGTCATAGCGGTTTTTTTTTTTTTTTTTTTTGGTCATCAAATACCATTCTGGAGTGTTTGTGTGACCAACGAACAACTTCCGCATACTTATAACGTACATCTAATGTATTCAGGATGACCATAGAACAACTTCTGCATACTTATAACGTACATCCAATGTATTCAGGATGACCATAGAACAACTTCTGAACACATATAAAGTGCATCCAATGTATTCCGGATGACCATAGAACAACTTCTGAACACATATAAAGTGCATCCAATGTATTCCGGATGACCATAGAACAACTTCTGAACACATATAAAGTGCACTTGGAACAACCTCTGATGTCATTCTGGAGAATTAATCTTTAAACGGCCATAACTTTTGAACCGTTTGAGCTAGAAAGACGTTCGATACAGATTTGGAAAGGTCTCGATCAGGGCTACAAGCTACGCGAGTAAGACCATTTTGCTGAAACGTTACGTTTTAACGGTTTTAATGCGTTGTAAAGCATTGGAAATGTTGTGAAGAGACAACTCGGGGACATTTTCCAGCAATGTTGTGTTGTTGTCATAGCGGTTTTTTTTTTTTTTTTTTTGGTCATCAAATACCATTCTGGAGTGTTTGTGTGACCAACGAACAACTTCCGCATACTTATAACGTACATCTAATGTATTCAGGATGACCATAGAACAACTTCTGCATACTTATAACGTACATCCAATGTATTCAGGATGACCATAGAACAACTTCTGAACACATATAAAGTGCATCCAATGTATTCGGATGACCATAGAACAACTTCTGAACACATATAAAGTGCATCCAATGTATTCGGATGACCATAGAACAACTTCTGAACACATATAAAGTGCACTTGGAACAACCTCTGATGTCATTCTGGAGAATTAATCTTTAAACGGCCATAACTTTTGAACCGTTTGAGCTAGAAAGACGTTCGATACAGATTTGGAAAGGTCTCGATCAGGGCTACAAGCTACGCGAGTAAGACCATTTTGCTGAAACGTTACGTTTTAACGGTTTTAATGCGTTGTAAAGCATTGGAAATGTTGTGAAGAGACAACTCGGGGACATTTTCCAGCAATGTTGTTGTTGTCATAGCGGGTTTTTTTTTTTTTTTTTTTTTTTTTTTTTTTTTTTTTTTTTTGGTCATCAAATACCATTCTGGAGTGTTTGTGTGACCAACGAACAACTTCCGCATACTTATAACGTACATCCAATGTATTCAGGATGACCATAGAACAACTTCTGCATACTTATAACGTACATCCAATGTATTCAGGATGACCATAGAACAACTTCTGAACACATATAAAGTGCATCCAATGTATTCCGGATGACCATAGAACAACTTCTGAACACATATAAAGTGCACTTGGAACAACCTCTGATGTCATTCTGGAGAATTAATCTTTAAACGGCCATAACTTTTGAACCGTTTGAGCTAGAAAGACGTTCGATACAGATTTGGAAAGGTCTCGATCAGGGCTACAAGCTACGCGAGTAAGACCATTTTGCTGAAACGTTACGTTTTAACGGTTTTAATGCGTTGTAAAGCATTGGAAATGTTGTGAAGAGACAACTCGGGGACATTTTCCAGCAATGTTGTTGTTGTTGTCATAGCGGGTTTTTTTTTTTTTTTTTTTGGTCATCAAATACCATTCTGGAGTGTTTGTGTGACCAACGAACAACTTCCGCATACTTATAACGTACATCCAATGTATTCAGGATGACCATAGAACAACTTCTGCATACTTATAACGTACATCCAATGTATTCAGGATGACCATAGAACAACTTCTGAACACATATAAAGTGCATCCAATGTATTCCGGATGACCATAGAACAACTTCTGAACACATATAAAGTGCACTTGGAACAACCTCTGATGTCATTCTGGAGAATTAATCTTTAAACGGCCATAACTTTTGAACCGTTTGAGCTAGAAAGACGTTCGATACAGATTTGGAAAGGTCTCGATCAGGGCTACAAGCTACGCGAGTAAGACCATTTTGCTGAAACGTTACGTTTTAACGGTTTTAATGCGTTGTAAAGCATTGGAAATGTTGTGAAGAGACAACTCGGGGACATTTTCCAGCAATGTTGTTGTTGTTGTCATAGCGGTTTTTTTTTTTTTTTTTTTTTTGGTCATCAAATACCATTCTGGAGTGTTTGTGTGACCAACGAACAACTTCCGCATACTTATAACGTACATCCAATGTATTCAGGATGACCATAGAACAACTTCTGCATACTTATAACGTACATCCAATGTATTCAGGATGACCATAGAACAACTTCTGAACACATATAAAGTGCATCCAATGTATTCCGGATGACCATAGAACAACTTCTGAACACATATAAAGTGCATCCAATGTATTCCGGATGACCATAGAACAACTTCTGAACACATATAAAGTGCACTTGGAACAACCTCTGATGTCATTCTGGAGAATTAATCTTTAAACGGCCATAACTTTTGAACCGTTTGAGCTAGAAAGACGTTCGATACAGATTTGGAAAGGTCTCGATCAGGGCTACAAGCTACGCGAGTAAGACCATTTTGCTGAAACGTTACGTTTTAACGGTTTTAATGCGTTGTAAAGCATTGGAAATGTTGTGAAGAGACAACTCGGGGACATTTTCCAGCAATGTTGTTGTTGTTGTCATAGCGGGTTTTTTTTTTTTTTTTTTTTTTTTTTTTTTTTTGGTCATCAAATACCATTCTGGAGTGTTTGTGTGACCAACGAACAACTTCCGCATACTTATAACGTACATCCAATGTATTCAGGATGACCATAGAACAACTTCTGAATACTTATAACGTACATCCAATGTATTCAGGATGACCATAGAACAACTTCTGAACACATATAAAGTGCATCCAATGTATTCCGGATGACCATAGAACAACTTCTGAACACATATAAAGTGCACTTGGAACAACCTCTGATGTCATCTGGAGAATTAATCTTTAAACGGCCATAACTTTTGAACCGTTTGAGCTAGAAAGACGTTCGATACAGATTTGGAAAGGTCTCGATCAGGGCTACAAGCTACGCGAGTAAGACCATTTTGCTGAAACGTTACGTTTTAACGGTTTTAATGCGTTGTAAAGCATTGGAAATGTTGTGAAGAGACAACTCGGGGACATTTTCCAGCAATGTTGTTGTTGTTGTCATAGCGGGTTTTTTTTTTTTTTTTTTTTTTTTTTTTTTTTTTTTTTTTTTTTTTTTTTTTTTTTGTCTCAAATTCACCATTCTGAGTGTTTGTGTGACCAAGAACAACTTCTGCATACTTATAACGTACATCCAATGTATTCAGGATGACCATAGAACAACTTCTGCACACTATAAAGTACATCCAATGTATTCAGGATGACCATAGAACAACTTCTGAACACATATAAAGTGCATCCAATGTATTCCGGATGACCATAGAACAACTTCTGAACACATATAAAGTGCACTTGGAACAACCTCTGATGTCATTCTGGAGAATTAATCTTTAAACGGCCATAACTTTTGAACCGTTTGAGCTAGAAAGACGTTCGATACAGATTTGGAAAGGTCTCGATCAGGGCTACAAGCTACGCGAGTAAGACCATTTTGCTGAAACGTTACGTTTTAACGGTTTTAATGCGTTGTAAAGCATTGGAAATGTTGTGAAGAGACAACTCGGGGACATTTTCAGCAATGTTGTTGTTGTTGTCATAGCGGGTTTTTTTTTTTTTTTTGGTCATCAAATACCATTCTGGAGTGTTTGTGTGACCAACGAACAACTTCCGCATACTTATAACGTACATCCAATGTATTCAGGATGACCATAGAACAACTTCTGCATCTTATAACGTACATCCAATGTATTCAGGATGACCATAGAGAACAAACTTCTGAACACATATAAAGTGCATCCAATGTATTCCGGATGACCATAGAACAACTTCTGAACACATATAAAGTGCACTTGGAACAACCTCTGATGTCATTCTGGAGAATTAATCTTTAAACGGCCATAACTTTTGAACCGTTTGAGCTAGAAAGACGTTCGATACAGATTTGGAAAGGTCTCGATCAGGGCTACAAGCTACGCGAGTAAGACCATTTTGCTGAAACGTTACGTTTTAACGGTTTTAATGCGTTGTAAAGCATTGGAAATGTTGTGAAGAGACAACTCGGGGACATTTTCCAGCAATGTTGTTGTTGTTGTCATAGCGGTTTTTTTTTTTTTTTTTTTTTGGTCATCAAATACCATTCTGGAGTGTTTGTGTGACCAACGAACAACTTCCGCATACTTATAACGTACATCAATGTATTCAGGATGACCATAGAACAACTTCTGCATACTTATAACGTACATCCAATGTATTCAGGATGACCATAGAACAACTTCTGAACACATATATAAAGTGCATCCAATGTATTCCGGATGACCATAGAACAACTTCTGAACACATATAAAGTGCATCCAATGTATTCAGGATGGCCATAGAACAACTTCTGAACACATATAAAGTGCACTTGGAACAACGTCTGACTTCATTCTGGAGTGTTTATCTTTAAACGGTCATAACTTTTGAACCGTTTGAGCTAGAAAGACGTTCGATACAGATTTGGAAAGGTCTCGATCAGGGCTACAAGCTACGCGAGTAAGACCATTTTGCTGAAACGTACGTTTTAACGGTTTTAATGCGTTGTAAAGCATTGGAAATGTTGTGAAGAGACAAACTCGGGGACATTTTCCAGCAATGTTGT
>NW_024428332.1:0-32088 GCF_017562075.2 Anopheles merus | reverse complement strand
ATGTCTCGTTATCTGTACGCCTATGCCAAACGATCGATTAGAGATTAAGATTTAATCTGTAGAATGTTTCTATATAAGTGAAAAAACGTGGAAATGTAAGGTAAAGGTTGTAAAAACTTGAAATCCGAAATTTTCTTCGCATCGTTTTATCACTTCCAGCAAATCAAGGTTCCTTTCCATTGTAGATTGGATTGAAACAATCATAGATCTCGAATACAATTCTACTAGCGTTTGCTTCGAACAAAAAAAAAAAAAAAAAACAGCAGCACACGAGTTTTTTCCCAAAGTACATGATACTTGAGGATCCTGGGGAAAAGAGCACTCCTTACCGTTTTATAATCACTTTTATTATTTCGAAAGCGTTTCGAGTGCGACTAAATGGATTGCGTTCATACGGTGGTACGTGCACACGATGCACACCGGTGGTTATACTTTGGTCGTAGATTTCCATTGCTCTCCTATACACTCACTCACTCTCACCCACCGTTTTCAGACTGTGGCTCAATTGAAATGAAGCCAGCGCACAGAGAGCTAACGGTCAAGATAGAAGACTGAATGGTTAGTTAACATTAGTTCACTATTTAGACACGGTTGTTGGAATTCAGGAGGAGTCTGGGAAGTAGACAACCCTATGCTAACGATGATTTATGGCCGCTTGGTGCAGACACCATAGGTACAGAAGGATTGACCTTGTTTGCCTCGTGCCCAAGGATGCTCGTGTGTTAAGTTCATAAGTCCAATGATTAAACAAACACGACCAAGGAAAAACAGAGTAATGCGAGAGGATGTGGAGGAGTAATAGAGTGTAATTAAACGGTGGTGAAAACATGATCCCTGTTGAGCATCTTGAAATAGTAATCACAGGTGCAAAATTATTGTTATGATAAGTGATAACGATTCCGAGGGCGGTTGAAAGAGGATATGATACCCGTTTCGTGTTGACGAGCTATGTTAGCAGAGCTATTAGTTTCCAGCTAAAATGTGTTGCTATGGTTTCTACGAAGAGTAATCAAACAAGCTTTTAAATCGTCGATGGCTAGGCTTAATACCATATGCTCTGTTTGTGTGGGAAGATGGTGCTGTGCATACATTTAGGCGCCATATGTGCAGGGCAAGCAGTCTGCATGAAAATCTGTTTAATTATCACACACAGAAACTCACAGGAAGAAATGCTTCAAGCTTATCCGTAGCTTATGGCTATATATTGATTTGCATCATAAGATTTATGAGTGCAGAAACATTTAAGGAAAAACATAATTTCCCACTGATAGCGTATATGGAGGCACGGGATCGGTATCGTTGAGTTTATTGAGAACTAAAAATAAACGATACTATTGTCGAAGTAAAAAATAATTCTTTTGAGTCATTTTCTTTTATCTTTAAAAATTGCAGATTCTGGCAAAAGTATTGTTGTTCATTTTTGCCCACTCATTTGAGCGCAACAATAGCCGATGATCTTGAAAAGTAATTGTATGGAAATATCTGGCAGTAATAAAAGAAGCGCATCGTGAGAATGGTGTATGAATAGATTACTTCTATCCTACCTAACATCACTGGAAGCATTTCCGTTTTCTTACCAAAAAAACCGGTGCTTCTGTTCCACGGTGCAGTGTATCGTTGCTCTTCACTTCTTTGTTCATTTTTAGCTCTTCGATCGTTGTGTGCGTATGTGTTTATATAAAATAGCCCAAAAGTAATCTTTCGTGTTGCTCAATATTTTTACTGCCATCGTATTGACCTTGTGTTTATTTTTATTATCCTCCCAAAAATGCCTTAGGCTGTGTAAATTTTATCATTCTTTTCTATTTTCACCTCACCGCTGCACTGCTGGCTTTCTCTACAATACGGTGACAAAACCACTTCACCTCGTACGAGTGGTTTGCACAATATTTTCTTAACATTTGTATCAACGCCTTCTTTCCGGCGAGAACCGACACCGTCACGTTATGATCGATCGTCGCAACCCTTGTTTGGTGTTTGTGGTGAATTAAATTTTTTAACAACTTTCACTTTTACTTTCGTGTGGGTTTTGGTGGAAATTGTTATTTCAAAAAACGATAAGAGAAGTGTTTCTCCACTTCACATTTGCAGTAAGCGTTCTATGTTATTTTGCGGCAACAAACAACGAACGCCCGAGGAATGACTTGATTGGTTTAACGAATGGTTTGAGCTTGCAATGCATTGAAGGTGAGCTTCAAAGAGGGATTAAACAAATTTCATTTACGTTTAGGGCAAATTTTGATGCACTATTTATCCAAAGCTCTATAGTGTTTAAGGTAATAATGCGCCTAAATGTATGCAATTTTTTACAACTTTAATCTTTCACTGGATTAGTTAGTAGTACTGAATGATATCATGTGAAATGTAATTTCAATTACTACATTTGTTGAATATCATGATACCAAAAAAGTCAAGTAGCAAGGTTTTCCTTTGTCAGCCACCTAAAGCTGACGAGGTTTATAATCAACTAAATCTGTTTCAATTCGGACAAATCATGCAACCTCTCAACATTTTCCGAAATACAAAATCAACCGTCAACTGTTTCGTGTGTTCCACTGTACTGGTGGGTGGCAGTATGCTTGTAGGCTTCTTTGACCGGAATCCTTGTATCGTAACATTCGTATTGCCTTGCTTTTGTTCGCTCTACAAGTCAGCAATCCTATTTTTAGGGCCATACTGTGGGACGTTATCCATAAAAAAGAAGGTATTCCTTCATATTGTTCATTCATATCTGTACCTTTCACTCTCCCCTCAATTATTTGGCATTGGTTGCACTTTAAACCAGTACGGCTCTTCTGTCCTGCGGAGCTAATCGAACCATTCACCTAACGGTAACGCCTTCCGTGTTACCGAACGCAACGCGGATGATGTCATGTATCATTTTTTGCCTCGTAAGCAATAGCAACAGGTAGGGCTTCACACATCATCCGTGACACTGAATGGGAAGGTTAAGTGATGACAGGCTACTCAGCGCTCGTAGAAAGTGATAGTGAGTGTGTGACAGCCTTCGTTTGTACTGTGTGTGATCTTTGCATGGCAGTGCGGTTGACAAGGGTAGTTGGTAGGTTGGTCGCACCCGGTGGCAAGATTTCACCATTTCATATTGTTTTCCGTTAAGGTTTCTATGTGTAGGAGAAATTATTGAAAATTGAGCTGTTCTAAAAAATCAAAGCAATATCTTCGGGGTATATGATATGCTGGGTACTGGATATAAAGATAAAACACAGTTACACTAGTAACAATAGACAAAATTGCATACCAAACAGCATCTTTAGGTTCTTGCGCCTAAATTTATGCTTTATGTGCTAATAACGTTTAGATGCAAAAAATAATCGTTTTTATACTTAATGTCAGTCAATAAGTGCTTTATCGAATCATCTCGTTTCCAATAAATTAACACGGTTACTTTTTCCCGTTCATTAATCGCTGCGCTGTGAACCACAGGAAGGTATGCAATTTCGAACCGATTCTAATTATGCAAACGTTGAGAAAATGTTGGGATGAATAAAACACCGCTCAACAGCTTTGCTGATTGCCTCACAAGTGGAGTCGACCTTACAGCCCGAACCCTTCAACGGGCCACTGGAAAGGTCATCGCTGCTCCGTCAGCGGTCGACGATGCGTCCAATCACCCGCCCTAAAAAGCCACGGCATTTGAGGGTAAATTAAGTGCAAATAAATGGCCGTCGGTACCGGTGTATTTAAGGACCAAGAGCCGACCGCGGACCGCAAATTCTGCGATAATCAAATTTAATGTACGAACGACCCCCTTTATGTGTGGCTGTGTGATGTATGCAAGTAAGTTTTAGCACGCCAATCTATATCCGATCAATTTACCACGCAGAACGGGCATAATCTTCGCCAAGCAACAACCACATCCTTGTTAACTTGTTCGAAATTTGATCGTTAGCTGTGCAATTAGTGAAACAGTTGTGGATGAAACGTGTGGATGTAATGTACGCCACTCGCATGCAGATGAGTTACGAGTGGATGACGGAAAATGTTCTGGCATCTTCTGCGGGACGCCCCTTCGAGCTGGTTGATTAATTAATTTAAAACACTACCTAAATTTGTGCTAATGGTTGTTGTCTACTCTGCCCTGACCCATAACTCCGTAGACCTACGCACAGGCTGACGGACCCCAAGCACTGTCCCATGCCGCCGGCATGAAAGGGACAGTTTATCATCAGCACACAAAAAAAGAATAGAAGTTAAACATCCTCAAGGTGCAAGAGTCATCGGCTGAGTGGAGTTCGTGCGCTCGAAGAAACACTCAATAAATCTTTTCATTCAGGCGTTCTACATTTCTGTCCCGTGTACTGAGCTCGGAACGAAAAGCAAAACGGGCACAGCACTAGACAAGCGTTTTTGTTCCTCTTTCGCATTCGGTTTGTCTGTTCAGAGCACGAATCGTTTAGGGCGGAAAGCGCCGGAAGTAGGCACAGGTGGGCAGCATTTAGTAAAATTGTAGAATTACGAACACAGCCTCACAGCAAGGTTTTCTTGCCGCCTACGATTACAGAATAGGCGTAAGTTTCCCACAGGCAAATGGTTGCAGATCGTGAGGCAGATTGAACGGCTCGCAAGGATCAGGTTAATGCGATTGTTCTGACAGGTCGGCACGCTGCTGGTAGCATTGTTACCTTTCGTTTCTCTTACATTGGGGAGTGATGTTTTCTTTGGTATTTTTTAGGTGACCCATTTTACGCAAGGGACATACAAATGGGGTGGTTTACCTTTTGTGTTGTATCTTGTCAAGGGAAGTAGCGAGGACATACGGTTGTTAAAAGAGCAAGTGAACTTTTGGAAAAAGCAAAGGCAGAGTAAAAATGGATTCGTTACGGTGGCTTAAATATCATACCAAATAGCAAACATACACTTCAAGTATTTAAATTCAAACTACTACTACTTATTGTAATTTCAAAACAGTTTTATAAATGGCTTTTAATTCTTTTCAACAATTTTTGTATCAAATATCTAAATAGTTAGCCTTTTCGAGTGCTTCTTTCATCGCGAAAGGTCAACCGACGCGTCTTTTTACCTCATTGCCTACATGCAGGCGTTTCTGTACAGAATTGGCAGTGCTTTCGAGTACTCTGCTCAACATGTAGACCGGAGATGAGCAACCTGTTGCCCTCGGGTCTAATGCGGGGCCTCGTAGAATTTAAACACAGAGAGTGACTGCTTTGGGTTGGCTAGAATCTGAAGAATAAGATAAACAAAAAACTGTGTTCCATAATCACCCGTTTTATTGTTTCCCAGAAGAATCACTTTTTTCGTTGTTGTTGTGTGTGAGCCTAACCGAAAAACAAACTGTGGTTCTTTAACTTTTTTTCCTTACCCTTTCCAATTAGATTTTGTCCTTTAAAGTAAAAGTAATGGTATGGCCTTGCATTATGCTGTTATGGTAATAGTTTCATACAAATTGCATAACTTTAGGCGTAATTTCATGCTCATTCAGATGGCTTGGTAGCCAACACTAAATGATTGTGCTAAGAATATGTTTTCAGATCCTAGAGTATGATACCATTGAGTAGAGTGCTACAGGCTAAATAAGGCTAAATAGCTGCGATCCCACGATATTGTTGGGTGGATGTGTGTGTGTGTGTGTTATTGAATAAACAAAGCATCTTGATTACCCTCGGGAGGTTTTATGTACAAACAGGTCCGAGCTTTTCCCTTCCTTTCACTCGTAATGAATCCCGGCGTCAGAGTGTTTTGTCAACAGAATTGATTCATTCTTTGGAATTAACTGGTAAGGAAAAAAGGCAACATTTCTATACATCACAATCTGGCACGATTATTGCTCTATTCTATGCCATCGGAACGCACTATACTCATGACGGTACAAACGGTTTGCTTATGAGCTGTACAATGCTCATTTGTTTCTGCTGCATAATGGCTCTTGTCTCTTGTCGCTTGCCATTTCTCATTCTGTTTGCCACTGGAAAAATGTTTGCCGTGTGACCGTAATTGCAATGGTAGATGAACCGTCCCTCAGCCACAGTCACTCCCGTGATTCGTGTACAAGATTTATCACAATAAACTGTTGCATGCCAGCACGTTTGTGCACTTACAATGAGAGAAGAGCAATGAAATAGAGTAGGACGAAGAAAAAAAAAACGAACCCGCGAATTCAAACGCATCCAGAGAAAAGTTTGTTTATTTCCGCTGGAACGAGCGTTGCAGCAGTATAGTATTCCCTTGGGAAACTTCTGCTTGGCGAGGGAAAAACAAACGATGGTTCCATTTTGGTTTGATTAAGGCGGAGCTGAGGGAAAACAAACGCTAGACGTTTATCTTATTTTGATCACCGTTCTGCTCGCGGCTTAAAGTTTTGTCTGCCGAAAGACGGGATGCAGGGAAAAGGGTAGCATTTGTTTACTTGAAGGAAAGTGCCTCGTTTGCTTGATTTTTAAAATTTATTAACTGCATTAATTCCCGGTATTGTATATTTTCGAACAACAATCAACGAGATTTACTTCTTTCGCTTTACTGATGTTTTCTTTTACTTATTTTAGGACAAAAGGACAAAACAACTTTTCCCACTTCTCGTCCTGACTCAGTGCCTAAAGGTATGTAAATAGGTAAATCATCATAATATTTGAATTTTTTAAATATTTAACCGTTGATAGATTTATCGGCAAAGAATTTCAGTATTAAAACAAGGAATCTTGAAGCTGTGGAACTGTATTGCATACTTTCAGGTTTTTTACAGAAAGAACGGCTTCGGTTAACATTGCTAACAGAAACGTATCAAACAGTTTAAAACACGCCTAAAGGTATGGAATGTGCCTTTCTACAGTATCATTAAGTAGCGATTTCATTTCGTTTACCAAGTGCTAGTGCGTGTTGCGTTCAGCAAATCATCCTTCACGTTCAGTGCATTTCTAGCTGGTGGGGCAAATTTTTGTCAAGCCTACCCAATGCTGTGCTTCCATAGCTACAACTGCAAACACCCTTGTCATACACCTTTCAATCATGATTATGATCGAAATTGATTCCTTACCTTCGGTAGCAGGTGAACCTACACCGTGTCCCACCTTTTCGGAAAGATTTCACCATCTAACGGACAGAGCCGCTGCACGGTAGCCCTGACACAAACTTCCAATAAATAAGCGACGGCCAAATGCGGGCACCTAAGATTGAGTTACGAGCAGATGGCATCGTTACTTACCTCCATTTTGGTGTTGTTTGAGGTTGAAGTATGAGTTACCGGAGTTACTGTTATGCGTGTTGTTTCTGGGTAAAAGTAGAATGCACTTTTTTGCTGTAAGCTTTGTTCCTGTTGTTGATTCTGTTATGCAGTTCGTTATGCTTTTTTGGAAATTTTGCTACTGATGGTTAAGTTTTTGTTAAGATTTGAAAATGTGAAGTTTGTTGAATATATGGTTTTCACTGTTTTTGATTTATTTGAATCACTGCACGAGCAAGCGCTTTGTGGTTTGATTTATTTTCTAGCAGCTACACGTGCCTTATCCTCTATTGCCTGTATGATACACAAAAAAGGAGCCGATTAAAAAGGAAACAAATTAAAGGCGTGAGTGCAAAGATTCACATGAGTGATTTACACCTTCATCAGGGGGAGTGAATTTGAACCATCGAGAAAACAACTAAATGAGAATTTATTTCATGAGTTGTGTGAGTGTGTTTCATAAATTGTGCCACACTTGCTGCTAGTGTTCCATCCTTCCACCTCGTGCAACTTTCGCGAAATAGTGAACAAAAGCAGCAGTGCAGAACAAAAAACCGGAAGCATTTGTTTCTTTCTAAGGTCGCCTCCTCCTGCTCGACGATCCTGCTTATCGTTCGCATCATGTACGCCTACGAATCGACCGTTGCAAAGATGCATCCTTCAAACACTTCATTACCATACGTGTGACGTGTTGCGCGCCGGAAACTATCAAAATGGCTGCCACCGTCCACCGTCGCTGGCAAAGCTGCTTTGTATGTATGTAAATTTTCTTCGACGATCTTTCACTTTCTCGCTGACGCGAAAGTAACAGCAGCTCCCCAGCCTCTTGGCAGCTAGTGTGTTGTTTATTCCCCCTCATCACTTTGGCATTTAAGTGTTACAGTTACAATAAAAAGAAAATCCCCTTTCTTCTACACATTTCAATTGTTTGTGATCATGGAAGTGGAAGAGTGCACCGGTGCAAAGGCATAGCAGCGTGTCGGCAACTGTCGCTAAGAATTCCTTTCATGTGAAGCTAGCGGATCATTTCTGCTTGCAGAGGAGTGTATTTAAATTTGAAAGGCACTCAGTGGCCCGGACCCTCGTGGATGAAACAATGGTCAGTCGTAGGTTGCATTGTAGACAAAAAAAATCACATGTTTTTAAGCGTGTTGTTTCGAGAGCATAGGGCCCTCTTGGCGAAGGGTTCTTATGATAATGGAATCAGCGTAGCGTGGCTTTTCGTTTGCATGTGACAAGCTATTCTTCGTACCAAATGGGGAAAATTCACATACAGCACACACAAACACAGCACAAGATAAAGCAAAAAAAAAAAAGGAAACAAGCTCTAAGAACAGGCTAAAGAAAAAAGAACTTTATGAACTCAAGCACACTTCACTTAGAAATAACTTTTTGCCTACATTTAGGCGTTGACGAACACCTCCCTAATGAAATTAGTTTTCTCATGTTTTTTGAAGCGTTTGTTAGCACTGTTCCTTCGATTTGCCAAGCCAGCAAACTCTTGATTGATATTACTGTTTATTGCACATTTTACACACGCTGTACAACTACAAATCGCGCTCATATCACTTCACTTTCCAACTTGCATAGCAAATCGGGTTCTAAGTGTTAATGTGCATCGATGCTCCACTTTCACTCAACACTCTTCAGTGCACGCACCTGACTCCTCACTTTGAGAACAGAGCATCCGATAGAACCGAGCAGCACTGCACCAACACCGAAAAACAATATCGCACAACTTCAAAAGCTCCCGAGCCAGCTCCGTAACCTAAGACCTGTCGCAAACGAGTGCTTGCCGGCTCGTGAAGATCACTTCCTTTTATTCACCGATGGAAGCTCCCGCCGGAAGCCAGCGGCGATGTGTGCGTGTGTGTTTGTGAGTATGTAAGCGAGCGTCTGTCTGCCACACCGTTACGTTGCGTTACGCCCGGTAGCATGCTCGTGTGGCGCAAGCATGGGTGTAGAAGCACGTTGCGCGCTGCATGCTAGCCGACATCCGAACCACAGCAAGCGATGAACGCGTTCATTCTTCGCCGGGATGCTGGCGGTTCATCGCATGTTGATGATTAATGAAGAATTTATTTTAACTTTGAGTTAAACATTCGCTACCGTAATATTACTCAGGTGTTAATTATGATGTCATATCGATAAAAACTCATAACAAACCCTTAATCAAAGTGATGAAAAAAAAACAATCAATAGACCGATTAAGAACGTCTTAGTGTTCGTGTTACATCTGACGCACGTGGAGTAATGTTCATTCGATGATGAATGATAAGGAGTGAATCTTTTGGATAAGAGGATAACTGTGTTCATAGAATTGAAGCCTTTTTTCAATATTTGGCTGCGAACAGTAGTTTTATAAAGTCGTTCCAGACAATCGTTATAATTGCATACTTTTAGGCGTTTATGTGTACAGTAACACAGAAACTGACACAATTATGCCCTGTTTTTTTTGTACACTACATTGTCTAACAAGCGCTAATATCCTTAAAGTCTCTTAAAGCCGCATGTTAGTGTAAACGCTCCAGAATTTATTCTATAAGTTGCGGTGATTATGTCGTAAAATTTACATACCGTGAACGGAAAAGCCTTCAGGGAGTTCATCGTAGGTCACGGGCGTGTGAATATATCCCTGTCAGCCTATGATAACACACGATTTGCTGTGGTTAAAATTAAAGCTCTCCAGCAACACTGAATGCTGCAAATAGCAAATAGCTTACGTTTTAAAATCAAACTCGTTTATTCCGCTTTCAATGCTTAGCATACAACCGCACCAAACTCGCCAGCCATTGTGCCAGCCTTGCGAAACAATTACACCGCCCAAGGGCTGTTAAAATATTGTGAATAATATACTGCGTAAAAACGCAAACAGCATAATAGATTTCCACCGATCGCGTTTGTTCACACACAATAAACAATCAAACAAAGCGCATCCTTTATTCGGCATCTAGCCTGACAGCTGGCATCGGTACGGTTTCGTTCGTCCCGGTTTCCAATAACAACGCAACGTGTAATCTATCCAAAATACGCAAAACCCTTAAAAAAATAACCGTAACAATCAGTGCCTTACACCATCTTTTTTTCTTTCTATTGCTTCTGTTATAGCTCCAAGATGAGGAGGTAACGTTTGTTTCTCGTTCGGTAAGGTCGCACAAGCATACAATGGTGAGCCAAAAAGTATTTAAAATTCTAACGAAACAGCACAGCCGCTTGTGTTCTGTATCCCTGAAGGAAGACCTGCAGTGATGTTTCGTATCGTTTTGTACCTGTAAACGGCGGTGGTGGAGTGAAAAACAAAAACGACCGTAACTGCATACACATGCACGATGCCGCCAGCCGTATGCGGAGTGTTTCGATTGCAAAACAATATTGCTTCTAGTAGCAATTGAGCACGTTATTGGGAGCGTTTTTCAATCTGGACCACAACGAACGAACTGGCAAAATGGGTGACGCATACTATCGTGGTTTGAAAAACTCTCTGTTTTGGGGGTGATTTTTGTTTCTTCTCCACGCGGGGTGTGAGTTCTAGCTATGAAGATATCATTATTCACGGTTGGTGGCTGGAAGCTACGCAAGTTTGCCAGGATACGTTCGGATATATGTATGGCCGTTGTTTTGTTTCATTTTTGAAAGGGTCAAAGTTATGTGTATGAAATGGGACATGCCATCTTTTTGATGTGAATAAATAATCAAGCGGAGTACAACGAATCAGTTTACATTACAACACGCCCTAATATATGCAAAATGAATATCAAACGCCTGAATGTATGTAATTGGAATAAATGATTCATTGTTAATCTACAAAAAACCGCTTTTATAACAACTCATGTACAAGCAGTTAACATCAATCACTTGCCTTGAAAACCTTGCCTTGAAACTAGTTTGAAAACCTTGTTGCAGCTAGTATGAAGTAAAAGCTTTCGCCTCAACTGTGTCGCCTAAAGGTATGCAAAACAAACATATGTCACATCGTATCAATAGTTTCAATGCCTTAAAACCGTTGCAATTGAAATGATTGCTCGCACTAGCCACTTTACATTACCTTAAATCGCATATTCACCCATATAGTGGAAGATGTTTGCGAACGGGATGAGCAAAAATTAATAAGACAACATTAATCACCTAGCCAAAAAGATAATCCTTGCTTTCCCTATCCTCGTACCTCACCATGATTCTACCGCCATTTAACGGGGCCTTCGGCAACCAAACGCGTACACCATGTGCCGAACTTTCACGTCACGTCTCGGCGCGGTCATTAGGCGAAGGCCTAACGGATATCGCCACACGGAACCGGGGAAGGTGTTAATCTTACCAGCAAACAATACCACTATTGACAGTGTGGTGGTGGTTTTGCCGTCGTGCGTTGGTCAAACCGGGCCGGGAAGGATTAATGTGAGGCTCATTTAGCAACGGTGGGAGGCTTTCCTCCCCATCCAGTTGATAATAATGATGACGTAGTGCGTAGGAAATCTGTTCGAAACAGGTTTGAAATTAATATAACATTGGACTGTGTGTCCATTCGCTGAAGGTGCACTAATTGAAGATGACATGCTGGAAAGGGGCTGGTTAATCTGAACGTTGAATGATTGGCGGATTTTCATAAATGCAGGTTAATATCGTTAATTAATAAATGAGCTGTGAAAGTTTGTGATTGAATGATTACATCGATATCTCATGGAAATATTTCTGGGAACGCTCAAAATGCGGTTATAATTCATCCCATCAATGAAGTATCCTCTTAACGAGCATCCAAACCCATTTTCCATCTCTTCTGCACATTGATTAATTGGTTGATAGTTGTATAAATCAATCAATACGATAAGAGGAGCGGTATTTTGACATGGTAATCGACACAAAGAAAGGATCCGGATATATAAATAATGAGAAAGCGCCACTTGATAGGACACAATCGTACGATCCTTGGCCTCCTTTTTGCATTCAAACGCACCGAACGGCCAGACGAATCTGCTCAATGTATGGCCTATCCCAGTACCAGTGGGATTCACTCTAGCACCGCCGGAACAAGAACTCGATTCGATTTCAAATGTTGTTGAAATATTCAGCCCTCAGCAAAACTCAACAGCGGCCTTTGCTGGGCAGCAATGGCTTGCTAAAGGTGAAGCAGGAAACCTTGCTAATGTAGTTCGTAGCTACGAGAACTATTAAATTTCGCACAATGTTCCAACTCAGCTCAGTCTCAGTCTCGTTAAGTGGTACACACATCGAAACAAAAGATACATTTTATTTACGGAGCTAACATGCAAAGTTTGCCTGCGAAGAGCACATTTATGGGCTGGTGCGCTATGATGATGGGTGGTTTTGATTAGATTTTGCTGCGTATCTGTGGTTATGCCCTGTTTACTTACGTTATTAGTTGCACCAGATTCATTAGCGTCGGAGTGTACATCAAGGCGTGCGTGTGTGTGGGACGAAAATAGATAAAACGTGGCCCGTTTGCATGTGAGATTCAAATGCGAGGAGAAACGTTTGTAGGAGCGAGACTCAACGTCCCGGGACAAAAACACACTTGCACTAACGTATAAATCTTTCGCCCCACAACATGACAGAAAAAGGCCATTACACAGTCACTGCAAGCTGGACCATCTTCCACCGATCCGGCCCCAGCAGCTTGAGCATCATCCTTGGCAAAGGACCTTTCCAAGCTAAAGCCATCCTTTCCGAGTGTGCAAATGAATAAAGCTGCTTTTAGTTAAGCTCGAAGGGGGAGAAATGTGTCCCGCTTGAACGGGAGAAGCTCACAGGCTTTTTGTAACGGCCAGCCATGCTGTCGTACCGGGAAGTGGATTGTACGCGCTCTGAAAGTGGTGAAAGTGTTGAAAGTGTAAATTGTTTTCCAAGAGTTCGTTCCCGCACGTCTACCCATTCTTTCATGCACTATCCCAACTGTCTCATTAAATCGGCCCTATTAGCGTTAGCTTCGTACGCTTCGTACTTAGGTTGATAGTTTCCGGAAGTTGGTTACAACTATCGTCACCTTACGGCTTGGACGCTTGTATCAAACTGATTAAATTTTAGTGGAAAGAAATACACTTGACCCCTTAAAAGTTACGAGCAAACAAAGAACAAAAGGCAACAGTTTTGAATTTAATTAACCGTTCCCTAGCGATTCCAAGCAGTGGAAATAAGTGTTGCCAACTCAAACTTTCCACAGCTTGAACCACACTTCCGTCTTATCACACCCATGACATCCGGGATTCACATTGCATTGCAAATCAGTGCCGCGTTCCTCGTTATCGCGCTCCACGACAGCCACTAAATCATAACGCGCCACATGCAAACAAACGAGCATCGATTTATGTTAATATACACGATACGCAAATTCTGACAAATCGGTGCCCAGCAGCATATCTCGCGGCAGTGTGATGTGGTTGTTCACGTGTGCCGAGTTCCCGCCCGAAAGCCTGCGCTTAGCAACGTGCACGGCCTTTTCCCTCCTTAAGCCTTTTTTTCGGAGAGGTTTTGGTAGGAAAAGGACAAAAAAAATGGCACGCCAATTCATATCAATATGATTTTCAGTGCACTTTTGTTGACGGTTGGCCGGAACAGTCACTCACATCGTTGTGCAAATTGTAATGTGTGATGGTGATTATTCACACTGAAAGGCGCCGGTTGGATAAAAACGTCTTGTTGCTATGGATTACTTAAACTGTTGGAATTTTAAAAAAATGAAGCATTTGATGGACGTAGTTTTTACGCTGAAATCCCTTGCTCAGCTTTTACTGTCAATCTTAAGCTATTAAAGATTTGCTAATATGCCTTTTGGTCATCATTAGCGAACGCATTCTTACACTATCTTCTTCGTGATAACTAAGCATTTTTATTACTATTCACAAACAATGTCCCACAGCACCATCGGTTCATCATCGGTCCGTTTCACTCTCCCCCTGCCCATCACCCTCAACGGCAGCACCCTTAACCTTTGGCGCTCGATAATCGTACGCGGCAATTTCTGGACGCTCCCGCACCAACCCATCGTACGCCTCGACAATGCGCAAACACTCCGCAACGGAAAGCTGAAACGATCGTGCCAGCGGATCCACATCTGCCCGCTTGAACGTCTGCTCCGTCAGCTCTTCGCGCACTGCCGGCGGGTAGAGGTTGGCGACACCGCGACGGCAATACTTTTGCCGCATGGAAAAATATGCCTAACCACCTTTTCCACCGTGTCGAAGTGGACCTGCGTGAGGGGGGTTTGAAGCGGTACAATCGTCACGACGCCGTCCGTCCACCTCCGGCTTCGGCACGAACGCACGGCCCGAGATCATGAAGCGTAGCTCCGGCGTGCTCCAGATTTGATTCATCACCGACAGACGGCAGCGCTGATCGGACAGTATCGGGGCGACGATCCGCTCGGCGACCTCCTTCTGAAACGTCAGCGTAAGGCTGGCCCGTCCGTACGACCAAGCGCCCGTCCGCAGACTCATATCACGCAGCCAGTTAATGAGCAGCCGCGTCGAGATGGCAAAGGGCAGATTGCCGATCAGATGTACCGGTGCCCGCTTCCTGTCCATCCAGTCGTGCGGTGTGCAGTCGGGAAAAGCATCCTCCACCCGGTAGTCCAGTATGTCGCCCTGCACGATATCCATGCGCATGAACGGTTGCGCCACCTCGGCCAGCATCTCCATCGTGGGCATGAAGCGACGGTCCTTCTCCACCACCACCAGATGCCGGGGGTTCTGCCGGATGATGGAGCGGGTGATGCCGCCCGGTCCCGGACCAACCTCGAGCACGTAATGGTCGCGTATGTTACCGGCGGCCCGCACGATCTTGTCGGTGAGCCGCTCGTCCATCAGGAAGTTCTGGGACAGCTGCTTGATGGCACGCAGCTGGTACAGCTTGACCAGATCGCGGATGGTGGGCAACGGTGGCAGCCGGATGCCGGTTGAGGTTAGGGCTTTCGATATTTTCGTCGAAGCGGACATCTTGTGTGTGCGTGTTCTACTGCGGAGGCTCTTACAAACTAGTAACGCGAACGAAAGTATATGTAATAAAGTGGGTTTCTGAGAAAGAGGAAAAACACTGACGTAAGCGGTTTGGTTCGTTCTTCCGTGATGTAAACATCCACACTTACCCCGCTCTTACAGCGCCTTGTTTTCCACCTCTAGCTTGACCGGTTCCTCGAAATCGTCCAGGAATTTCTCCTGCTTCACCGACAGCATCGAGTAGAGGTAGATGCCGAGCACGGTGCCGCCGAGCGCGATGCCGGTCAGTTTGTTATTGCGTCGCTGGCGCTGCAACTTCTGGACACGCTGCAGGTTCTGCTGCTCGATCAGGCGCATAAAGTCGACCTCCGCCTTTTTCAGCTTGCGGCCCGATTCCTCGATTTGAACTCAACCTTCGACGGACCCTCGCTGGCGGACATTTTCTGTGGCTGGGGCGGTAAGCTGCTGCTGCACTGCAGGGAGTGTTTGTTATTTCACAACGAAAAATCACAATCCTTCTGCTGGCTGGCACATTGAACGGAGTTTGTGTGCGAGTGTGTATGCGAAGGTCTGGCTGTCTAGCGTGTTGGGCAAGCATGGAAGAGTAGCTGTCAAATTGGCGATGATGATATAACAAAGAATTTAGTCTTTTTGATTGCAAAAATGCTATGTAAAAATACGAATTTGCATGTTTTTTGTACATTGAATCGTTAGAAAAGGAATTGTTTTTGTTTTTGTTCAAAGAATGTTTCAAAATGTATAATCATACAAAATCATACAGACGTCATCCACGCGACCGTACGAAGACAGCAAAACAATCGTGGAATTCAAACAAACATGGTGTGCTGTTTTGTGGTGTTATAAAAAAGAATATTATTCAAGCATATTTCTCAGCATAAATCATTGCAAATTGCAGCATAAATGCAAATTAAAAGTAGAATCAATTTCTGTTGTATATTTAAAATTTGCAGTAAATCTTACATGGTGTAACATATTTCGACGGTCACTGTCTATCCCAAACACAGCTCCAATGGCGACTGCACGCACACTACCACACGATCAGCTCTCTTTCACATTGG
This sequence comes from Anopheles merus, assembly GCF_017562075.2. Classification (NCBI taxonomy): domain Eukaryota; kingdom Metazoa; phylum Arthropoda; class Insecta; order Diptera; family Culicidae; genus Anopheles; species Anopheles merus. The sequence continues at coordinate 15,868 of NW_024428332.1, read as the reverse complement.
CTACAGCTGATTTTGTTTTGTTTTCCATATTGCTAACGCGAGGAGCACATTGACGGTAAGAAATAGAAGCTTAGCTCATTGGCAGTTATTTTAATACACCAAATTTCTAATTAAAAGGACAAACTAACCAGCAGAATCTTTTGGTGAAGAAAATACATGGTTTAGAATGGGAAAAAAAGAATTTTATCTATTTCCTGGTTCAGCAAACGCGTGTGTTGGTGCAAGAGGAACAACAAACTTACCTGCATGTGTGTTTTCTCTCGCTGGTAGTCTCTCTCTCTCTTTCTTTCTTCCGCTCTTTTTCTCTCTGGAAGTCGCTATTGTGCAGTGTAGCGCAATTTAAATTGTGCAATTTTTAAACAGTTTTGATGGGCCTATGCTACAAGGTTTTGGTGTAGGTTTTCAATGTAAGAAACTACTGGAAAATTAAATAGTAGTCGAAAACAACTATGCAAAAGAAATAGACCATCAGAGCTGGACGAAGAATGAAGGCATTGACTCAGTGAACACGTTAGAGCGAGAAAGAGAGCGAGAGACAACAACAACGAGTTTGCTTAGAAAAAGAGCGAGAGAGGGGAGACCCCGTCGTACACAGAGCTCGGTCGAAGCCCGTGCGCTGACGACAGAGAGGACCAGAAAACGTACACAGCTCCTCTTGGACGCATCGGAACCGTACCGTAGGCGAATGTCCGCGAAACTCCACTTCAATTAACGCATTTCGGGTAAGAAAATAGTGGACTTGAGTTTTGCTAGAAAAGTGTGCTGTGTAGTGTGACGAAAGTGCTTCATTTTGGGTGGTTTTGATTGCAAAGAATCGTGTGTGTGGGGAGAAACGAATCAGAATCAAACCCCCGCTTCTCAAATAGTGAAAGGTTTTTTGTTCGTTTGTTTGTTTGAACGCCCGTTTGTATGGGGTGAAGTGTTCGTCAAGCATCGCAATTTTCTTCCTGCTCGCGTCGCGTACTATTGAACTTGTGACACACGTACACAGACACACACACACACACGGTACAGCCGTAGAGCAGCGCCATCAGCAACAGTAAAACAAAAAAGAAGCATCTAAATCCGATTGAAACGACGACGCAAATCGCTTTTTCCACGGGGAGCACTAATAGCAGCATTACGATTTATTTTGGATCACCAACGCCACCACCACCACCGTCTCGCAACGTCGCCATTACGTGTCCTGAGTGATGGAGGAGAGAAGAGGAAGGAAAGGGAGGATGGATTGTGGTTGTGGATTTGTGCAAAGTTTGTCTTTTTTTTTCGTCGATCACCAACATTTAGAAATTGGACATGAAAAACATAAAACTGCCACCACAATGCCATCGTTGTGTCTGTTTACTAAACAAATCAATTGCGTACACGCGTAGCGAGAATACGCACCAACAAGCATTCACACACAGAGGCACACTTGGATGGTGGAAAAATCGTAACAAAGAAAAACACTCGCGCGTGTTGTGACAGGTTTTTAGCAGGCACACACGCACGCACGCGTGTTTGTGTGCGTGTGTATAGGTGTGTGTTTTGGAGTCGTTCTCCCCGTCGTTGTTTTATTGCTCTCGCTCTCTTCTTCCCCCCTTGTGTACGCGCATATGCACTTCAATGGCGCAATGTGTGTGCACGTGCATAATAGTGCTCCTGGGGCAAAAGGGGCGTGGGGGTTAGTGTGCGCTAAAACCGTCATCGTTAACGGTAAACTGAGGCTCTCCCCTATTCTTTCCCGTGCTGCGTACCCTCCGTCGTACGCTGTTACAAGAGATGCATCGCGCGCGTGAAGAAGATGCACGCAAGTGCACTCGAGACGCAGCACTGGCATTAATGCTTCTTCCTCTGGTTTGCTCAAGCCATTCCTCTATGTGTGAGAAACGATGCCAAGAATAGAACCGATGCCGGCGAACGATCAGGGAAAAAAGTGGGCAGGAAAAGCCACGCAAAGTGACTCACGCGCGGAGTTGCCGTTGCGGCTCCAAAATAGATTACAATTCAAAAAAGCGCATCTGTACGCACACGAATGGGGAAAAAGGTAAACGACACCGCCAGCACAGATTTGTACAGAGAGAGTGCGGGGAGAAAAAGGGATTGGGAGAAAGAGAACGAGGGAATGCACTTTTGAATGCAATTCAGAGGAGGAGGGAAAAAGGCACGAAAGGAAACGAAACTGGATGAAAGTTTCTAAAATAGGCACGGCTAAAGTCATTGGCTGACATTTGAACGGTGTTTGCCGTTTTATGCTCGCTCTATAATTACATAAACTTCTGCAAGCGATCCGCAGGAATGTACGGGAATGTGGTGAATCGTGTTCTACTTATTTCCAATTTTTTTTAAACATATTTTTCATGCCTTTCTTCTATTTTTTCCAAACAGAATTCGGCTGGCCCATTGCTGATGCTGCTTTGCAAAGTGTGTGTGTGTGTGAGTATGTAATATGATGAAAGTTCCTTAAAAACCGCACACAAAGCACAGAGAGCGGGTCATTCGAGTCTCGATCACAGGGGTGCATCAAACCGAACCAAACCAGCTGCGAATGCACCAGCGTTAAGGAAACTGCACATTCAAACAGCACACTACGGGGTCAGTGTAAAGTAAAACAAGCGGCCTCGCTAGCAACGTATATTACACATGCAACAGCGCACGCGAAAAAGCGAAAGCTTCTGGTGTGCAGGCCATTGCGCGCTTGTTGACACGAAAAACTGCCTTTCCTGCCCGCCACTCTCGCGGTGAGGTCGTGCCCCACCGGTCAAGAAGGAAGTGAATTATACTGCCGCGAGTGAAAACCGTTGCAAATTGCCAGATTTTCAGATACACGCGGAGAAGCTGGAGGGAATTGCATCCACCGCGTAGCGGCTGCATAGAGAAAGTAACGTTTGCAGCATCATTAACAGCAGTGCCGGTGTGTTTGTGTCTGTGTTGAGTGTTTTCCTTGTTTTCCGTGGCCTACTAGCGGGCGGGTACACTGGGGTTGCAAAAAGAAAAAAAAGAAAACGTTTAATGTCATCCGCGTAGGGTTTGCCACACCACGAAATAGCGCGCGCGGTTTGTGTCTTCTGGGAAGACATTTTGCTCTGTAGTGGCTTAAAGCAGGCGGTGAAGAAAATTTTCCACTTCCGTTGCTAGCTACCGTCCAAGAAGAACGAGCTAGGCGGATTCGTTTCCATTTCTCCGTGTCGGTGGCAAAGCTTATCTGGCCAGTGAGATTAGTAGGTACGCGTGTTGTGCGCAGTGCAGTTTTCCATAAGTCGCTTGTGAAAGGTGCTCCAGAGAAACCACGCGAAAGGATGCCGTTCATTTCCAAGGATTGGCGCTCGCCGGGAGACTCCTGGGTGAAGACGGACGAGGGCTGGGAGAAGCTGAAGGTGCTGGAGTGTGTCAAGCGGAAACGGTAAGCTCTCTAGAAGCATAAGCTGTTAGTAATAAGTATCGGTTACTGTGGTTTTTTTTGTAGCGTCCTCTACCAGTCAGTGTCTACTGCCATTACATAATGGTGTGCGGTTAAGCCGTTGCTTTCCGTCATGGAAGGTTTATATGGAGCCGTTTTTTTCCTCGTTCTCTCGACACCAGACGAGACAATGTTTTGAAAACAATTTTTATATTGAAATAATAACTGAACCCAGACGGTGGTGCAATCGAGGTAAAGTTTCGTCATGCCTGCCGTCGATGCTCTTAGTCGACGCCACGGCGCGTCATAATTAGTGTCTTGGCTGGTCGTTATCCAATTAACTTTAATGACTCATCGCGCCGAGTGGGTGGAAGAAGTGGTTTCGAGCACCGAAACAAAAGCAACCAAGTCGAATAAAACGGTGGTGCGAAAACGTGTACCCAACCAATACGCCACGGCAAGATGTACAAAAATCTGATTTATTGCAATACTGTAAAGATAGCTACCACTTTTTTGACTGTATCACTTGTTTACACGCTTTTTTTGTGTATGAGCTGTCGGATAGGTTGTTTGTGTGACGAAGGGGATGATATGATTTTTATCTTCTGTTTCATTCGAAAATAAGGCAACAACCCGCGCAATAACATTTGGTAGTAGCTTATTGATTCATTACTTTTTGTTCTCAACTGTTTTCGATGTGATAAGATACCGTCAGACAATATTATCGGTCGCATTGTGTCTGATAAACGTTTTTAATTGATGAAATTGGCACATCAAACAACAATTTGCGACTCAAATTTCAATTCATTGTGCCATTAGGTAATTGTTGAATGCGCAATTGAAAAAGCAAACAAACTTACTTTTAAATCGTTCCGACATCATTTAGTTTTGTTGTGAAAGATACAATAATGGCTTCTTGCTGCACCAATAATTTGAAGCAAACCTAACTGTATCCGCTTGCGTGAAGCAGCGGTCGGTTGGTCTTATCTGTAGACGCATGCTCCATGTTCTGTAACCAGTGGAACGCGTAGTTCAATTCCAATCTCGGTAGTTTTATCGTCCATCGTGCTTGCAAGGACAAGGATGCGCGGGGACTTTATCTGGTATATTATGACCGCAGGTGGTAGGTCGATTGAAAAATTCTCCATAAAGCAATATACCGAAGAAGGTGGTTCTGAACGGAGATAATATCTCCTCCAACGTGTGTGTTTTTCATTCCAGTGCGGTGCAAATCCATTGCACTTTGTGTTTTCTCTGTGGCGCTCTCTTTGTTGCTCGCTTTTAGAGCAGCTACCTTACTAATACACAAGCGTGTAGCCACACAACAGCAACAACAATGCCGCCCGCCTCCCCATCATCAATTGGATGAAGAAACGTTGACGCCAACCAACAGTCAGTCAGCTGAGTTTAATGAACGGCCGTCGTTCTTTTGCTACGGGGAAAGGTTAGCAAATCGTGTTTCTCTTTACGCGCTTCTTCTAGCACACGCAGAGAAACCCATCTCGCGAGCACAAATTGCGGATAAAAGAGAGGGATAACACGAGCGAGAGAAAGAGAATGTTTGCGTCTCCGAAGGTTTTGTCTTTTAACGCAAACGCAAAGTCAGCTGCAAAAGTAAACAAACCTCGCACTAAAATGATTCCGTGAGCGAAAGGCACAGAGAATCTCTGTTCGGGGAAAGAAAACAGCTCCTAGGAGGGAGAGCGTTACTAATCGATTTTTGTGTACGAGCCCCCGCTGGCATTGTAATGCAAACGGGCTTCGTCAGATGTTGGATAGGGTGCATCGAAAAGTTGAGATACATGAGAGATAATCTGATTGGTACGCTATTTGAATGTCCAAAAATTATCGAATTAACTTCACACATGCAAGGACAGTGGGCTGACTGTCACGCACAGCTGGTGCATCACCCTTCCCGAATGAGTTTTCCGCCCTTTTAGTGACATTTATTACATGACCCAGCAAAAGCTTGATGACGCACTTTACAAAGACAACTCGCAGAACTCGCAGAACTGAAACAGTAAAGGTTATGATTTTGAACAGACGACTCCAATGATCGCTCTGTGAAGTGTTTTGCTACAATACGAGCTCCCAAACGATTAACAGTCCCACATAAGTACACAAATGATATGGTTTCATCCTGGAGGAACATTTTATTGAAAGTGCTCGCCATAAATGCTTGTATTTCATAAGGTGCGTGTAATTTTGGCTATATTTTTGTGATTTATCGTGTGTCTCGGGCTTACTACCTGCAAAACTTAACGACCGTTCAACGACGCTGCCACGGACCTTCGCCATCCGCTGGGTAATCGCACCGTTCCAAGTCGGCATACCAACGGAGCTGAATTTGACGATCGTGATGATAAAACCCGGGACATTCGTACACCGTCAGCGTTCCGTCCGTGTTGCACGCCAACAGCATTCGATCGGAACACTGTGCGCTCGGATCCACGTCCTGTGGCAGCAGGAAGTTACGCCGACACTGCTGACAGTGATACTGTGCTGCCTGCGGATCGTACAGACTGTGGCGTGGCTGGTGCTCCATCTGGCTGTAGAGGCTGAAATCCATCACCAATGTGCAGATCTTTCGCTCATCATCCCAGACGTGCAGGTTAGGACACTTGCGTAGCTCGGCCTGCCCATAGGTACAGCGGTAGTACATGTCGCGATGCGTTTCGTGCGGGAAGGCAATGTGAAAGCCCAGATCGTAGCGCGGACAGAGAAAGTCCGGCGTGTCCGGCACGAAGCACCACTGGGGCAGCATGAGAGGCAGGGCAGGTATGAACACGTGGTGGCGCGTTAGACAGAATGGATCCAGTCCGTAGAAGTACGGCTCTTGCATGAAATAGGTCTCGGGATGTCGGTCGTCTGTACGAGCATGTTCCTTGCTCGGGTCGCTTGTGACCAATGCTTTGGGTGAAAATGGACATCTTGGGGGTTTCGGTTCGTCATCTTCTGGGATGAAGTAAGGCTTGAAGGTGGTAGTAGTTAAAATGGAATCTCTAGAGGAATGTTCCCAATTGGTATCTTCCGTTGGATGGTTGTCTTGAGCTGGTTCCTCGTAGAGATCGGTGGTTTGGCTTGGGAAATAAGCATCATCTTTGGGAGCCTCATCAAACACAAAGTCATCGGCTAGCAGTTGAATGAATGTCTGTTCCGGTTGATAATCGTTAAAAGGGTCCTCTTGCAATTCCGTATCGCTCTCCTTATGCTCACTATCCCCACGTTCCGGCTGCGGACTAGTAGGAGAAGGATATTCTTCGGCAGTTACGCCTTTTGCTGCAGGAATCAATAAGATTTGTAGGGTGCTTCCCGGAAGAACTGTAAACATTTTCTTCGACCATTGTCGTCCATTGGTTAAGATGTTTGTATCCTTAGCCATTTCTGTTTGAGGTGGCAGGAAGCTGTCATTGTTACCTTGTTGCGATAAATCATCTTGTGTTGTTTCATTTACGGCGGGTGATTCATCTCGAACAACATTCATCTCTTCATTGTTATTGGGAATAACCGTGTCACCTGTAAGAGCTTCTTCCACTGCTACACTGTTTGAAGGATCTTGTTCTGGATTCGTCAAGTTATCCTGAGGAAGTTGGTCCGATTGCTTCATACTATCATCTGTATGCAAACTACTGCGTAAAGCAGGATCATCTGAAGAATTGGAAATAGTTCCATTTTCCTTTTCTTGTACATCATCAATTGCTGGCAATTTATCCTTTTCAAATCCATCAGCTGGTTCTGAAATTTCTGCTTCATCTTCATTTTCACCAGCTTTTCCTTTCTCTAAAACTTTATCATCGTCAGATGAATAGGATGCAATGGTCTCATTCTCTTTTTCGATCTCATCCAATACGATATCATCAGCTAGTAAATGTACCTCATAAAATTCGTCACTTGATTGGGACATTTCTGTAGTAGAATTATTTTCTCCTGCAACAGCACTCTGTTCGATATCTTCTGTAGCGTTATCGTTTTGTTGTTTCTGTACGTGCTGTTGGCTTTTATTAGCAAAATAGTTGTATAAGGATGATCCATTGGATGCATCAAAGTCAGTTAGGTTAAGATTCTGGAATGGTTCTGCAATCTTTTGCATAAATGATTCCATACTCGGAGCTGTTTTTGAATTACCTTCAATTGCAGCTGCTTTTACGACATCTTCGGAGGGCTGTGGTTCACTCGGTGTAGATGTTGATTTGGGTATTTCGCTAGTTGTGTCCGGATTTTCGGTTGTTGTTGTGGTATCATTTACATCAGCAGGATTCATATCGTCAGCTAACAGGGCTACTTCATCATAACTTGTGCCAAAGTTTGAAGATTCCGGAATCAGATTCTCCGGTTTATCAGGTGTGTTGGAGGTACTTTCATTCCTTCCAAAATCGCCATCATTACTGTCGCGAACTTCTCCTTCACTATTTGTAACAGCTGAACTTGATGAATTAGTTACATCGTCAGTTGCATTGACTTTATCGTCTGAGGAAGATGTTAATTCGCTCTCCTGTTTAACCGGCCGGTCAGCTTCCTTTTCTGTAGCATTCAAATTAGTTTCTCCATCATCCAATGGATTTGGATTGCTTTCGTTTTCAAAATCTTGCTCTGTCATATCTTCCGCTAGTAGTTCAACTTCATCAAAGCCCAACACATTCGAATCTGTACCATTGATAGCAGAATCAGTAGAATTAACAATCGACGCTGACGATACGTTCTGTACGGAATTATTTTCACTATTGTTTGCATTCGTTTCAGGACTACCTTCATCAATATTAAGCACATCTGCATCACCTAATTGCACACCGTAATTTGTTAAGCTCTCCTGTTGTGTGGCCGCAGTTTCCGTTGCGCTTTCATCCGCATCCGCTGTCGCCTGTTGCGTTTCCGTTCGGTTCGGATTGAGTGTCTCCTCGGGCTGCTGCTCCTCTGCAATTGAACCGGGAGCATCGGCCACAACGTCAGTTTCACTAATTTGTTCACCATTAGAGTCGGAGGAATTCACCTTTGAGGAAGCGATTAGCTCGTCCGTTGATTCTTCTTGTGCGTTAGTTTCATTCTGAACCGGAAACGGACTCGATGGAACTTCGGTAGAAGTCACATTTGGGGGAATGGTTGATACATCTTCCGTAATTGATTGTTTCGCTGTTGTTGGGGAAGCATTTGCTACATATTCCACGGGTTCTATTCCACTAGTAGACGCCTGTTGTTTGTCACTACCATCACTTGGCCCTTTTGCACTCTCAACAGTAGGTGAAACGGTTTGATCCGTGGAGCTTGAAGTTACAGCTTCTTCGTTCTTCGTCACCATAGTCGTCGTTGTCACGTTAGTCGCACCACATCGCTGCAGTAGATACAGCGCAATGAACACTATTCCGACTTTGATGCGCGTCGTCGTCATTTTCGTGACCAACTTCTTACACTTGTGTGGTGTTAGTTTTTTCTCCGTTGCCTGCAACCGATGGGTGGTGGTTCGGTGGTGTGTGCCAAGAACCTTGCAATGGTCAGGCACTATATAACCTTCCCGATGGAAAGGTACGTGATTCTGGGGATAAATTCTTCACCAAGCCTCGATCAATTTTAAACGAAGCCGCGTTGCATTAAAGATAAGTTAGCCAGCTTCAAGAGATAAAGATGAAAACAGTGGTTCGATAAGACTAAGTGAGTTAGGGCATGTTCATCATAGAACACGTGTCGTTCAAGGAAAATTGTTGTGGAAATATGATTTGACAATTGATTCCAAGCCGTGAGAGGAGTTAGATCTGAGTTATTGGAGTAAATGTGCGGTACACATCGTAATCGATAGTTTATTTACAGACCTTCGAGTTGTCAAGGTTCGCACTGGATCGCATTTATAGAACGTCACGCTTTCTCCAAATGCTCGATACCGTACCTTTCCTCTTTCTCTCTCAGCACTAAATTCTTGGCAAAATATCGATAGCGAACATTTTGGCAACACGCCGCACCATATCTGTAAAGTGGTCCGTTACCCAACTACTCCTAGAAGGGAACCCGTGGTGAGCCCGGATATGGGTCAAATAAAAGTAGGTCAACAGTTCTGTTCAACAGAATCGGAAATAGGAAGGTTAAATCATCAGCCCTGACAAAAAGTACTGTGGAGAAGTTACAACTAAGCGAGTAGTAAAAGCAAACCCTTAAAAAAGTGGCATTTCATCTTCTTCCAACTCGCTCCGATTAACGTTTCTTTACACCACTTCATCTGTACGCGTAATTTTGATACGCTTTTACTTTTGTTCGAAGTGATCGACGGACGCCACCTCCATTTCGGTCGGCGATTAACGTTACACGCCTGCTACCACCACCACCACCACCACCATAAGCCTCAACCCCTCAGGGTGGCTTAACGCATCAGCAAGAAGGCTTTACACAAATAAAAACCCGCCAGCAGCAGCATCAACCACAATAACAAAAAGAAAAGAAGAAAAAAAAAAAAACAGATCGGGGAAAAACAAATTACCCTCACATCCGAGAGTTAGGGTTGGGGCCTTTCTGGGCCGGTTGTTACTTTCTTTCGGGGCGGACTTAATTGCTCCCGTGGTGGATTTCACTTTCCACCACACCGTGCAAGACGTGACATCATAGCGATGGATGGATGGAGACTCGAACGGTGATGTTTCTTTGTGGCTACAAGGCTCTTTGTGGATAAGGAAAATCTTAAGCCGATGAGATGGAGAGGGGATGATGATGATGAAGGCTTTACAACAAGCGATACAAGTTTGTTGCAGTCTAAATAGTGGTAGATCAACAAAACCAGGTGTGTGATTATATGGTGTTTATGGGAGCATCTGCACAGGAAGATAGGAAGGGCGCTGGAAGGGTGAGGACCGATTTCTGTATTCATCATCATTTGCTTAGGTAACTCGCGGACTTGGTACGATCTTTTATTGTTATTTTGTTGCTGAAAAAGGCTTTTAAAATATAAGTTTATATAGTTGAGTTTATATAGTTTGAGTTAATAGTTTGAGCTTTTAATAGTTTGAGTTTATATAGTTTTATGAAAGTCTCGAAAGCCTGTATAGGCCAGCACTCGTTCACTACGTCAAGAATGCTAAGTAAAGCTTTAAAATAGCAATAATATTATCACAACCGCTGTAGTATCTGTATTCCATTTCGTTCAATTGCTATTAATATTACCCTTACTTGCTTGCTGGCAGTGTAGAAAAAAAGAAGCAAAAAGAAAGCTCTTCACCAGCAGCCGACGAAGGATAGTGATTGAATTTCCATTTCATTATCACCTATCACTTGTGAACGTGCAATTTGAGTGCAGCGATATCTTTTCCGCCCAGCACATACATCATCCAATCGTGTCGATGTGCTCGAAAAAATATAAAAAGAAAAATATTTTCCTTCCACTTTTCCTTTCCTTTCGCGTTGGTGATGATGATGCAAAGCTATCCTCCTCCAGCCAAAGGTAGGTGAACCTGGCGATGAACACGGAGAAGACTGTAAATATACGCATCCGTAACGCTCTCGTGATAAGAGCGTGGCAAATCGTAGCAACCATGCATACAGTGGCTCGCGCAAACTGTTGCGTCTCTCTCTGTAGCGTGGCGCCCAAAGCGTTCGATTGGATGTGGATGACCGGTAGACAGGCGTGTAAAATCGATGCGCCTCCGTTACGCATCGGCGATATCAATGGCAATGTTCCGTGCGAATCCACCCCACCCCCGCACAGGAACACCTCCTCCCTCCCGAATGGGGTGAGTTCTGTTGTGGCAATCCATTGTTTTCTGGAAGCTTGTTCGTTCGAGAGCCACCCGGCACAATACGTTGACCACAACTCCGTTGGATGAATTGTTGAATTGTGAAACTAATCGATGATGTTGTTGTGCTGTAGCTTGTAATGAATTGTGCGATGCACTTTTGTGATACAATTTAAATGAAGGATTGTTTCATCATTTTGTTTCTCTCTCTCTCTACTTTTCAGATGCATTTCGGAATGCAGCAGCACCAGTGACACCGAGAACGACACTGAGAATGGGTAAGTGTGGACCGTTTAGCAGTTACAAAATATCAAACTTTAATTAACCATTTACATTGTTCCCTCATTTTAGCGACAACGAAGTAGTACCGCCACACTGTCACATCACGCTGAAGTGCACCCGGGAGATTGCCGGCTTCAACGGGCTCGGGGAGGCGGTCCGGCGGCTCGATTTCCGCAGCTCGGTACGGGACGGCCGTCGGTTTAACTACGTCTGTGCGCTGCTCCGGCTGCTCGTGTCCGGCAAGGGCATCACCAGCCTTCCGGGCGGTGCCCAGCGGCTGCTGCTCCAGATGCTGGAGGAGGTGGCGACGTACGTGAGCGACTCGCAGCAGAACATTAACGTGCTGCGGGGGCTGGTGCAGCAGCTGCGCGCGCTGCTGAACCAGGAGAACCAAAAGTGCTGGGGCAAACCGCTCGGCAGCCAGAGCCTGTGGGCCGAGCACGTGCAAACCATCCAGCGCATACAGGATATAGCTAGTCAGATTGAAATTAAGGAGGTATGGAGGATGCTGGGTTGGGAAAGGGGTGTGTAATAGGGCACGCTAAACGGTTCTCTTTTCGCGGTTCGCCCTTCCAGCCCGGTCCAAACATTCGTCCAAAACTACACGACCTGCCCGAGGAGTGTGTGCGCGAGATCATACTCCGAATCACCGACTACAAGGATCTGGAAGCGTCGGCCTCCGCCTGGTCGCTGATGGCCGCCCTCATCTCCGAGCAGCGGGTGTGGCGCGAGCTGTCCCACTACCACTTCACCAAGCAGCAGATCGATGTGGTGCTGGAGAAGATGTGTCTGCAGGATACGAAGGAGCGGCACCGCAACTGGCAGGCGATCTACCACGCCTTGCGCAAGTGAGTGGCGCTTGGTGGTGCGCGTTAACGGTAGCATTGTCTTAATGCGCTCTTCTACCCCTTGCAGGATGTACGGTGTGCGGGAGGAGCTTCAGTATGCGGAAATTCTAGCGTTCTGTCGGCTGTGTCGCTGCCTGTTCTGGCCTTCCGCGGGCCATCCGTGCATCGTCGACCAGTGTCCCGACTTTCGGCAGCGCGTCCAGGAGGCGGGCAACAGCAACAGCAACGAAACACAGCCCGTGCCGCCGGCAAAGTTTCTGCAATACTTTTCGCTGTAAGCGAGTGAGGAGCAGAGCCTCTCTTAACCGAACCAGCAGAGCAAATGCGTAGGAAAAGAGAAACCATGCGCTGTTGTTGTACTTCCATTGCTGGCAATGATCACGGGCGATAGCAGAACGTTTGAAGAATCTGGTGCGCGGACGCCAACAAAGGACACGAAAAGGATCGATACCGAACAGCCACAGCCACTCTATCTTCACTCAACTACATATATATTTATATTTTTCTAAACTAAACAGAGAACCAACAAGACAAGCCGAGCAGTGTGCGTAATTCTTGTGTTCAAACGTGGCGACATCCCCATGGAGAGAGAGAGAGAGAGTGAGACGTTAGTGATACATGACTACATCTTGTCAAATCCCGGTTAACCACACACGAAAAAGAACTGACAGAGGGGTTTTAAAGCGCCAAACACAACCGACCCACAGGAGCCGGCACTGTTATAGGGAGAAGAAAAGCTTAGAAACGATCGAAAACAAGAAAACACAACTTTATATATATTCATAAAAGAGTAACCCAACACAGAGACACATATTTTGGGAAGATAAGGCGCCGGCGTGTAAGTTTTACCGTTTAAAAAGAACTATTTTCAAAAGAGCCAGCAAATCCATATTTAATCCGTTGCATGTGGACAGGAATGTGCTACAAACTATTTACCTAATGTACCGGCATGTGTTGTAATAATCAGCGGCGACCGTGTGGTTTACCAAAATCCCACACACACACACACACGACATCGGACAATACGGTTCGTACAGGAAATTCTTGAGCCCGTTTTTTTTTTCAAACAACCATTCACTTTCTTACCGATAGTAATGGTGTTGTAGCATACGTAATATAGGAATATGAATTTTGTATAGCAAGTTACTCCTTTAACCCGTATCACCACTACTCTACAAATGTGATCGATCGGAGCTATTGCAATTTCTTCACGTGTTTAGTCAGAACGGACGCAGTTTTTCTCTATCTAATTGTGATAAGTGAAAGTAGTTGGTTAGACTTGGTTGTTCAAACAGTGTTCGCCCGTTTCGTGCGTAGTAATAATGATCTTGATTCGATGATATTAACACAAAAGGTGACCGAAAGAAGGAAAACTAGAGAATGGAAAGGGATGGTTTGAAGTTTGAAGGCGAGGTTGTGTGTAAAGATGAAATTGTTGAGCAGTCAGAAGACAGATGAGTATGTAGCAATTATGTGATATGTGAAAAGCGATGCATGCGGATGGCGAGAGGATAGAGATCGGAAAAGGCAATCGGAGAGATGGCAGAAATAGGAAACATTTTTCATAAAGTGAATGTTAGTTTTTTAGCATTGCAACATTGCATTCATTTTATGTACAGAGATGAACGAACCTAGCTTTTTGGGACGTTTTGTGCGGACTCTTTCGAACGCGGTTAGCTTAGCGTACACATCGAACGTACTCGAAGTAGATGCTACTGCTGTGAAGAAGCACTCGATGGCGTACCGTATCGATAGCTAATTTAATTTCCCGTTCCTGACTCGTTCAACTATTTTACATGCGATGCGCAATACTGGTGGACGGCGGGAAGGAGCAGCATCCTCAAATCCGATATCATATCTCGTAGAATAAGCATAAATATCGTTTGATTTCACTGATAGTATAAACAATTATTTCAATTCTCTTCTTCGACAGTTCGAGGACGGATTCCCCCCCCCCCTCACCAGATTCAGTGTTCCGCTGTGTCCGTGTTTGATAGTGTATGCATCGTTGGAATTATAGATTCCCTTCATTTCTCGTTCAATGGAAGCAAATCGACACAAAACACGCTTAGTAGAATTCCATGTAGCAGCAGCTCTGGCGGGATGGGTAAAAGTCCCGCGCCGAGCGTCGTATATAGGACAGGGATGGAGTTGAGCTGATGGAAGCAAAGAAAAGCTTAACTGGAACGTACTGGCTGGCGATGAGCGATGCGCCGAGGGAAAGCTAAGTAGGACGTAACTTACTCAAGTAATGGAAGCAAAATATCACTACAGACAAGTGAAGAATTTTAAGTAAATCTATTACGATATTAAAAACGTTGCTTTTTTACTTGATGGGTTCCGAAAAGTATTAAATTTGGGGGTTTTTTATATCATTTTTGCTAAAATAGCGCTGTATTGCTGTATGCTTCCAATTTTCTTAACAGCTATTTCAAACGGCTACAGTAGAGGGTCACTTAACGTACGCTCAGCTTGAAAAAGAATGACTTAAATTGATTATATGATGAGATTTTCCGGTTTTTCTTTCTTAAATGTAATGGTTTTAGCATAAAATTGTCAAAAAACTTTTTTTTTTCACAAATTAAGCTTGTTTTTTGAAATTTATCGCTGATTAGACTGTCATCAAAATGTCCACACCATCGATGGGGCGATTCCACTGTGCCTACCGAGCTGTCATCCCGTTTGTTTCCAACAAATCGGTAAACTCGGATTCGTGCGTCAACTCCGGTCGGGTGGTTCGGGAAAACTTTGGGAAAGCCAAACTCGCGGAAAAGCCAGAGCAAAAGCCGCCGTTCGGTCAAAAGTGAGAGCGAGCGAGCGAGAGCACAGCCAAGTGCGTCTTGCAGGGAAAAAGTCATTCTTCACAGCATCGCATCCCGCGAGTTGAAAAACCCCCCGTCTGTGCGTGTGTGGTGAGTGTGAAGTTTTTCCGCGTGCCAAACGTGAAAGGTGAAAGTTTGCGTGTCGAGAGAAAACACACACCTCGGGAAGGCAAAACCCCGTGTTCCGGGATCCGAGTGTCCGTGCGCGACGTCAGCATCCAAAGTGCTCGAGGATTCGAACAAGTTCCGAAACAAATCGTTCTAGCATCCTCACCGGAATGGCTGCTGCACCCGTTATCATTCCATCGGTCGCGAAGCATACCTCGACGGTAAGTTGGGGGTGGGAGGGTTTGTCACAGCCTAATCACGGATCAGCACTCCCTCCGTGTGGAGAAAAAAAAAAAAAACACAGCAAACTGCTGCAACATGCAAAACACATATGCTCCCCTACCCACGATCGATGTTTTGATGAACCTGCTTCTTATCGCACCTTTTTCTTCTTCCCTTTCTCTAACCCTCTCTCTCTCTCTCTTTTGTATTTTATGTTGCAGCTAATCTTCCTTCATGGCCTTGGCGATAGGGGAGGTGTACCTTGTATATGACGGGAGGGAGGGATGGTAGAACCCGGGTGAAACGAGTGCCTATGGGAAAAATAAAATTACCCCACAAGCGATTAGCAAACAACGCCTGAGAGCATTGTCCACCGACGGGGGCACACAGAAGCGGGGGAAACGCGTGGTGTGTGTTAAAACGTGCGGCAAAATGCACGGTGTAATAGCCGTGGTGTGAAGGAAAGGAAAAATCAATTTTCCAACGTTACTTCCCATCCTC